>NC_083467.1:8776501-9076501 GCF_030014155.1 Tachysurus vachellii | reverse complement strand
TCAGCAACAGAGAATAAACCAGACAATGTGTATGTTCAATTTTTATACAGCTGAAAATAACCAATAAAATGAATTATTTCATCTAATCATCTTTAGTAAAGTAATTCATTTTCAGCTTTATCCTGGTTAGAGTTGCTGTGGATCTGGAGCCTATTCCCAGAATTTTGGGCATGAAGTGGGAATATACCCTTGAGGATACACCAGTTCATCACAGGACACTATGCACTAGGGGAAATCAAAAGTTACCAATCCTGCTACATATTTAGTTTTTTGATTAGTTGGAGGAAAGCTTATGCAGATACATAGAAAACATGGAAATCCCTGTACAGACAGTCACCCAAGGAAAGAATTGAACAAGTGACACTGCAGCTATGAGGCAGCAATGCTCTCCTGATACTTATTAAATTGTTTTTTCATGCATGTGTTTAATTGTATTATTTGAATGTATCCCCTTTGCCACCTCAAGTTATAAATGCTTTTTCAATGTTTTACTTTGAATAGTTACCTTAAATACTAATTGAAGTCCATTGTCTCTGAACTCTGAGTCAGACATGCATGACTTCACTGAAGAGCAGAGTGAGCAAGACCATTTATTGTACTTTGATAAAGGCCTGAAGTTTGTTTTTTTCACTACCACTAAGAGCATTGGCATCTATGTTTGTGGAATGACCCATCACAGTGCCCTTACCTCATCCATCACCTCATTTGACAATCACGCTACAATAGTAGTGTGTTATCTTTATTCGACCTGCTAGCGTTGCTAATTAGAGTGGGTGTTGGACTGTGGCGTCCTCCATTCAGTATGACCAGCTGCAGTGGCTTTCACCTGGGACTTTTTGAAAGACTCCCAGTCCAGTCCACTGCCCTGCCTGTTCGTCCAAAGGACACGAAGGGAGGATGAGTGTGTGGACAAGGATGAGTGCACAGCTCTTCCCTTTCTTACCATGCATGCTAGGCCAGACACACCTGCTTGTGTTGCTTGTGTCTTCCTGGAGGGGCCACCCATTGGCAGGATAGGCCATTGTGGCTCTCCTTTTAGGGAGAGCTGAAGTGGAAAGGCCAAGGTTGGTATGGGAGGCAGGGATCACAGCCTGCTTTTTTTCTCAATCTTTCCACAGAACTCACCCTCTCTTTCTAACTGCTGCTTGTCCCCTTTGCTAATTACTGTGTTATTTAGTGCACCAGGGACCCCAGTTCTGCACTGGTCTCTGTGTGCTAATGAGATGCTTTTTATAGTAAAATCAAAGCCAAGGCATTCACTGATTCATGCTTTGCTGTAGTGAAGCCAGGAAGGTCTTCAATCTAGTGTGTGGAGGTTCAGTGGTTCAGTGGATTCCTCAGTGTGTACTCATTGCATTTGTGTTTGTATTCCCCAGTGTGAATAGAAAAGCCATCCTCAACTTATTGCTCAACTGTTCCAGCTCAGTGAAGTATCACTGGCAGAATTCCCAAAGGCTCTCACACACTACACTGTGTACACCAAATGAAGCCAACTCAATTTGGTGATATTTGAATCCCTGGCCTCAGAGCCAGTCTCTAGCCTGACAAATATATTGTCCTTACCGCCATTGCCAAATAGTCTATGCTAGTGTCCCCTCTCACCTTCTAGTTGACCCCTGCATTGTTAGGCCTAAGAGACCCTGACTTGACCATACTGTCACTGAGCAGGTCATGCTCTATATGAGACACTCACAGAGTGGCCTTAGTCACCCCAGGTGGCATCTTTCTCTTGCCCCTACCCCGTGACCCTCTCTTGGGGATGGTCCCTGAGATAACTGACCCCCTCCCGACAGCTTTGGCCAGGTGGCTGCTGACAAGTGCTGACAAAAGACGCATGCTTCTGGGCACAGCCATCTCTAACATAGATCCTTGATTTGCTGCTGACTCAGCACTTCTGCCCAGGCAGTCCTTACCCAGGAACTGACCATTGATTTGGACAAGATGGTTGCATAAATAATTGGTTGTGAGGGCAATAGGCAGTTCATTTGTAAATCAACGAGTTTGCTTTGCCAAGATTGTAGGGGGCTTTTACATAAATGTTTATGATGTTAGCATCAGAAAAGTATGCTAATAGCTGTTAAAAGCATATGGAAAACAAAATGGAGTAAATGTAAGCAGGATTTGTATTTTGGATACAAAATTATGGATAATGTTTCAAGATGTTTAATCAAAATATGTACGCTTTAAACAGAAGACTTAAAATATGCATAAGGAATGTATCTGTTTCTTTGTGTGCATACATGTCAGTGGCTTGTCAGTGTCATTGTGTGCTTGTGCATGTGTGTAGAACATGCACCATGTGTAGCACATGCACCACTGACGTTACTAGCAAAGTGCTCAGGCTTGAGAGGGAATAAGAGATATTGCTCAGAGAGGGAGAGCGTACAGTTCTGTAG
This sequence comes from Tachysurus vachellii, assembly GCF_030014155.1. Lineage (NCBI taxonomy): Eukaryota > Metazoa > Chordata > Actinopteri > Siluriformes > Bagridae > Tachysurus > Tachysurus vachellii. Next base: position 9,074,105 of record NC_083467.1, on the reverse strand, counting down.
AGCAGAGGTCATTTTACTTCACCCCGCTCTCGCTTTCATTTTCCTTTCACCCGTTCTCGATTTCTCTCCCTCACTTATGGCAGAACTCATGCTGAGTCTCTTGGGTTCCTCATACAAATTTATGTTGATGTCAGCAATGAAAACAGCATCACATCTCCAAATATTTGCCAAGCAACAGTCTTCCTATTCTCTCTTTTTCTATATTCTATATTCACTTCGTTCCTCTCCTCTCTTTTATGTCATTTAGCTCCCATTTCCCTTATTAATTTCATCGTATGTTGAGTTATTATTTTAGGAACTCCAGTCAAGTATTGCAGTGGTCTTCATACATAATGAATAATGGTATTGTTGCTGAGATCATCACTGCGCATTTCTAATATGAATGTGGTATCAGTGGTTTTTGGTGGAAATGACAAATGTAACAAACCTTACAGGACTATAAATGAAGTCTAACTAACAATTGTATGAATAAAGTATTACTTGACTAAAATTAATTAATCAGATTATAGTGGCTCCATCAGAATCTCTATCTATCTTACTAAGTATTCATATGATAGATAAAATATCATCTATAGGATAGATAGTACAATTCTACCAGTTTTATAGTGTAATAGTGTAAAAAAATCCAGGATACTTCAATCAGTCACACACAGGAGAAGTACATGCTGTGTTAGAGGAGACAGAAGCAGCATATGATGGATATTTTTATATACTTTGATTTTGCTGCCACAACATCCATTTTTTTTATATCTTTCAGTTTCAAGTGTTATTAATGACATGACTGGAAATTCCAACTTTACTCCGAATTAAACAAAAGATTTTAAAATTCAAGGCAAGGGGAAATGAAAAATAGTTATAAACTGCTTCACACACACTGAGCTTATTTGACTGCATACAGTGGTAACATCTGACAGTCACATACAGAAGATTTACACATTATATTTATTCACACATTTTGTGAAAGCAAAAAATATATAATCTACACTCCACTAAATGGTGTTTTATACCATACAAACTGAACAATAGAACCTGCAAAATAAATAAAGATTACAACTCAATCTTTGGAAGGATTCATTTTTGCTGTTTGATGTTTCATTGATATTAGTCTTTGAAAATGTTTCCCCCAACTTATAAGCCAAAGAATGTACATCCTGTGTTCTGTATGCAGATTTCAGGAAAACAAAGTACAGCTGTAGAGAATTATAAACTTTCCAATCCCTGGCTTTGAGGGATTCTGAGACTCCAGAAGTAAAATAATCTGGTGTCTGCCGTATGAGCCGCTCATGTCCAAGACCATGGTAACATCACTGCCGAATTATTTTTTAAAATATCTTAGTAACAGAATACCTTTATTTATTTATTTATTTATTCGTTCATTCATTCATTCATCTTCTATCGCTTATCCGAACTACCTCAGGTCACGGGGAGCCTGTGCCTATCTCAGGCATCATTGGGCATCAAGGCAGGATACACCCTGGACGGAGTGCCAACCCATCGCAGGGCACACACACACTCTCATTCTACCTTTATTTATTACTTATTTAATAGTAATAAATAAGTAAGATAAAAATAAAAGATTTTATATATATATATATATATATATATATATATATATATATATATATATATATATATATAAATTTTTAGTTAGTTTTTTTTTTTTTTTTTACAGTAGATACCTATACAACTGCCATTGCTCTAAAGTTATGCTGTTTATTTTTTTAATATATATCCCCCAATAACTTTTCAGTTATTATTCATATGAAAGAGGTTCTATGTAAAAGATAAATTTCCAACAAACGAATATTTTTACTTTTTATGTGTGGCTGTTTGATATATGCACAGGAAAATAGCCAGAGAATGGTCTGAATGACCTACAAACAGCATTCTTCTTCAGACATGAAAATGTTATCCCCCATCTCCCCCATGCTTTAGTTGAGTAGTGATGTTCAGAGGTGTATCTCTTGGTCTCCTTCATTGGGTCCAACTTCCCTCAAAGCAGTGAAATCGCCTGAAGACCAGTGATAACAGCATACCTGTTCTAACACTGACCAGGGCTGCTTTCTCAGCCGCTCTTTAGAGGAAATGTGGCTGTGAGTTTAAAGTATTAGACTTAAAGCCTTGTAGCATATATTTTACTGTCCTGCTGCAGATGACCTTTCCTCAGACCCAGATTTTTGGATAAATGGCATTTCTTGGTGATCTGAATCTTCATTTCTGAGCAAAGGAGCACAGAGGGTGTCAGGCCACGAGGCCGAGCACTGCATGCACATGCGTATTCGTTTGAGTATTTGAGTATGTATTGACATGCAGCAAGTGGGGGTAGCATTTAAGGCTTAACATAACCTACGGCAGCTGCAGAGATGGAGAATATGTAATTATTTTTTGTGGGCTGTATGCAGTCATTGTGGGGAGTGCTGTAATTGTAGAACTCCCCCCTTCAGAGGCAGGCTGGTATAGGGCTTGGAACAGGGCCATGCCTGTAGGCTGGACATGGCAAGCCTCTTCCCCAGCATCCTTCCTTAATCAGCCTCCTTCCACTGCCCTGTATGCTCAACCCTGCTGCTCCCACTACTGGGTAAACCGTGCAAGGTTGAGGAAGTGTTTTATGTAGCTGATTTTACTAAGAATGAATGTTCCTGGGTGCAACTGCCAGACTCAGAAGAAAAAAGACACACACACACACACACTCACACAAAATATATATTTCTGACTTGTTTACAGGTTCATTGATGTGTGTTTATTTAGTATATAGGAGGAAAGCTGTGACACATGGATTTTATTGATCCTATAAAATCAAACCAAAACAATGATGCACCGATCCTGCACACACATCTGGACCACAACTATAGCAATCATGTCTGAATTTGTCAGTTAAGAATTTATGGATTTTCTTTCTTTTATTCTAGCTATTTTACCTTCTTTTATGTTACCTGTGTGTATACGTGTGTGTGTGTGTGTGTGTGTGTGTGTGTGTGTGTGTGGTATATGAGAGCTCTTTCTCTTCTTCATGATGCGTGACTGTTCTTAGGTCCAGCTGTTCAGTGGGGTTTAGCCTCCTTGGCAGCCGCTCTGTGCCATTTGTCAGGAACCCTGTCTCTGCCCACAGGCCCTGGGAGGGGTGGGTGTGAATTGTTATACACACTGGCCAGATGCTGAGAGAGAGAGAGAGAGAGAGAGAGAGAGAGAGAGAGAGAGAGAGAGAGAGAGAGAGAGAGAGAGAGATGAACAACATAGTTAAGGTTCAATAGATGCTTTAAAAGGGTGACAAATTAAATGAAAATTGGTGCTGTTTTGCTGTGGTGTTTGCTACAGCATGCATAAGCATAGTATTTTTTTTCTTTTTACACACACTGTTTGAGATCCACCACTATAGTCAGAGCTGGGGAAAAAATGAGTGTCTCAGCAGGGAAACTGGGTGACATAGACCTGACAACATGCAGGAATTCCCGGCCCTTATTTCTCAGCCTCTTCTCTCCATGTATAGTATTAGCCTGCTTCACTAAGTCAATCTCTATTGTGATCAGTCTTTAAAAATGTTTAATCTTCTTATAAACATATAGTTTCTTTACACAACTTATAATGCATATGTATTACACTGCACACTGTGTGTGTGTGTGTGTGTGTGTGTGTGTGTGTGTGTGTGTGTGTGTGTGTGTGTGTGCGTGCATGTGTGTCTGCATGTGTGTGAAGTGAAATGCCTTCAGGGTATTGAGAGGCAGAGCTTTAAGGTATGATATGTTAATAAAATGTGTCAAGATGTCTGGATCCCATTCTCTCTTTATAAACAAACTTGCGGCATGAACCAAGCTAATTAGCAGGCCCATCTGCTCACTTGAGCAAAGTTAGTGATATTTATCAGAGAAACTGTAAAAAGACAAGCTCAGTTTGGCCCAGCAGATGACAAGTGTTATATAGCACAATTCAATTTCCTCCGTCTGCTTGCCCCTTCTAGATTGTCAACCAATTCGATTTCAGATTATCTCCTGTCTCTGTGATACGGGTGTTTTGCCATTTCCCCATTTGTGCCTTTCTTGTTTCATAAGCCTAATGAGGAAATGTGTATACACACAAATACACACATGCAGCTTTAATTGTGTTCGTAAATTGTCAAGCTTTTGCTAATCACTCCTGCATCCTTTAAGGAGGTGGGTGTTTGGCTGAGCATGTGCATGTTTTGTTCCCTTATTTTTTGGAAAGAAGAGAAGAGTACAGGGGCATATGAAGACTGAGCCATGGTATTCCCTGAACAGCATCATGCAAAGCTGTTAGCAGCAATTTGCTGATAGTACACTGATTGCGGCGGGCCAGGCCCCAGCTATTGTGCATGCTAAGCAGTGTGCCAGCGAGCTCAGGGCTGAGGGGGGAGTCGAGCTGAAGGCTCCATCTGCTCTTTCTGCTCCCCTGCACTGATGGAAGACTACGCTAATCTGGTTACTTGTCAGGACAGGTTAGTGAAAGCAGGCAAATGGCGGAGGCTGGGGCTAAACTGGTTGGCTGCTGCCGACAGCGTGGTTCCCGCCCCCCGCGCTTTGGAGTGATACAGTTGGCACAGGCTCTCTGTAATCAGCTGCACGACAGACTGAGTCTCACGCCGAGGACTATGAACAGTGAACACCCACACCCAAACTCAACCTTCTTCCTTTCACACAAAAGCTGGGAAAATGGAGGTCATCACACTGACACATATTGTGTTATGGAAATGCAGACTATGCAATTATTCACATAGTTCATTATTTATTTGTATGAATTGCAAAGCCTCAAACCTAATCTGAATACATATGCAAAGTATTATTCAATACAAATATACATTTTGTTATGAATATCCCATTGAACGTCATTTCTGTAGCTATTTCGTATTTATTAGCTTGTGATAGAGTATATAGAAAACTAAGCAGTGTAAAAGATTGATAGAACATTTACTTAATAGAAAAAAGCAAGTTTTTATTAAGTCTGTTCTCAAGCTTTATGTTGGGTTTGCAGTATGAGCCGGATATGACTGTAAATTCCCTGTTTTAACAAGCTCTCTACATATTTTGTACCAAGAGAAAATATTACGAGAGAAGTAAGAAGCTGGCTGATTGGAGCATAATTAGAAACACAGAGTGCCAAAAGTTTTAATAAGCAGGCATGTGTGCAGGTCTATTGAGAGGGAGTGAAGCTGTCAAACCAGCAGGGACAGCTGTCTTTCTGGCCAGGCCTCAATCTGGAGAAAATATAAACTAACACACAGTAAAGCTTGATATAACCAGTTTTAAATGGAAAAAAATGTAACAATGAAATATCGCACAGTTTCTATTGCATATGAAACGGGTTTAGAGTTAAACTGAAATTGGTAGTAAAATGTTCCATAATAATAATAATAATAATAATAATAATAATAATAATAATAATAATGATGATGATAATAGTGTCTTTGTTTTTTTAATCAAATACATTTTTCCTCAGATTCTGCCCAATCCTTGTCACTGTCACCACACGCTTTAATGTAAGAGGTAAAATTAAATGAACAAACACACATGTATCCTCAAAAATCCAAATATCCTCATGTGCCACTCTAGGGCCTCTTGTCTGGAGTGGGTGTGTCTGACAGACAAGCGCTCAGGAAACCGCCCCATCAATCAGCCACACGGCACCTCCCTCTTCCAGCGTTCTGCCTGCATCTAATCCCCGGCAACATTTTTATTCAATTAAACAGCCCTCCTAAATCCCAGACTACATCCTGTAGGCCTTAGATGTTGTTTGTCTCTGTAAGCAATTTAGGGCCATAATGATTTTGTGACTTGTTATGCTAATTAGCATGGCATTCCCAGTCTGTGAGCTGTGGCTGTAGATTTATTGGCTGGTGGCTGGGAGGGAGAGAGAACAGAAAAGAAGGTGCAGTAATTAATCCTGTTAACCAAGGATAATTGGGCAAAAAATAGCCCCTGCCAATGGCTTTAAATGGAAGGAGTAGCAGTTAACCTTGTTTCCTGTGTTTTATTTAAGAGTTATTGTTTCCTCTTTTTCCCACTTCCTCTTAGGATCCCTGCAAATCCTCAAGCCTGCTATGTGTAATGGGAAAGCAGGAGCTGGAAGAGACTATAACAGTAAGGTACACAGCTCCTGTTTCTACCACAGCCTACAGTATGCACAGTAATACAGGTAGGTATGCGGCACAACTTTGGCTGTCTCACCACTTTATTAAAAAAAACCCTGACAATTCTAGATAATGAGCATTGTGAATTGGGCCGTATCTCCTTCTCGTTTGTAATCCTATATCAATTTCACTTTCAAACTTATTTTACTGTCTGTTTCTCCCTAATCTGAGTCACACTGCAAGTGAGCAATTTCCCGAAAGTTTAATCCAAAGTGTCTAGTCCAACTCATGCACTAGACACATGATTTATGCTCTTTCCCTTTTATTTTCCCCTAGTAAGAAAGTACCTGACAGAAAAGACAGCTCTACATAGAAAACAGGGCCGTTTTGTCCTAAAGTGGACAGTCTCTTTCACTCCTGCTCTCTTATCTTGTCCTTTAAATGTTTAAAGGAGGAGAGGGAGTCAATGGGGGGCTAGCCAGCCCATTACAGCTCAAACGGCTCTAAGTAAACATGTAATTAATAGCAGAAGTTCAGCAGGGACTCACTGTGGAGCTTAGGATCAGCTGCAATAACATCCACAGCAAACTCGTTCCAAATGCCGTTCCTGTCCTTCGCAACATGTTCTCTGTCTTCCTGCTTCCCTCGTAGAGAAATAGTTCCTGCTTAATTTGGCATGCCTTTATTTATCTTTGGAAAACTCTTCCAAACATATTTCTGCTCTGCTAATAATTATAGAATACTATAAATGATAAAGAAATATTGTGTAAATGTCTTGGCAAATTGATGAGAAAAATGATGCCATCTTTGAAGTGCCCTTGAAGAATGTTGTAATGAGCTTTTCTGTTTGCAATATTTATTTGTGTTATTAGTATGATATTTCATTTTGTGTTCATGCTGGGAAAATGATCCGCTGCCACACTTATGGTCACATTAGTGTATTAGTTAGTGAAAATATGAATGTTCTTTTGGTTTCTTGATGTCTTTTGTCACATTAGGTCACATTAATTGCTCCAGAGGACAATGATAAGTCGACAGAGCTTTGCTAATTAAAAAAAAAGAAGGGGCTAATTTGCTAATGTGCATGTGCGTCCAACGTAATTAAAAAAAAAGCAAACTCAGATCTTTCAGAGTCTAAAAAAGTATGTGTTTTTTTACTGTGAACTTGTCTTGGCCCCAGTGTCCTGCAGGAGGTAAGTGTAACATCTTTAGCGTGTCCATTGTCAGGAAAGGGCACGTGCAAAAGAAAAGACAAACCAAATCTAAATGGAGGCAATTACAATCACTTGACATTCCCCTCTGAAGAAAAATAACCTACAGTAATTAAAGTCTTTAAATAATTATTTCCTTGATTTGTTTTTTTTTTTTTACTCATTTCTTTCCCTTCTCCTTGTCCTGTTTGTTTGTTTATTTATTTATTTATTTATTTTTGTCTTCTTGTGGAGGTTTTCACCATATGGTTATAGATCAAATAATGTCAAACATTTTGCCCTTGCAAGTTTTTGCAATTTGCAGTTTTTAAATGTGAGACCTGTTGAAGGCACAAGTGATAATGGGCATGCTCTACCCCCCACAGCCTTTGTCCCACCATATCTTTCTTCAATTAATGCTACAGCGGGAGTTTTGTGTAATAACACTTGCACTTGTGGGTTGTCCATGTGAGGTGGCAGGGAGGTGGTGGTGATGGGCAGAGAGGCCTAAAGAAAGAGGGGGAAGCAAAAAAATATGGATTAAAAAAAACAATTTAATAGCTAACCAATGTTGCAGAAGACCACTGTTGTGCAGTCACAGGAATGTTGCATGGAAGATATTGTGCAAAAAGCATATAATGTCATTGGAAGGAGGCGGGAGGACCCTAATCTTTGTCTATCATTATTGCTGGGAGCTATCAGACTAGTACCAGCAGGATGGAGGACGCCTTGACAGCTCTAATTACATATCACCATGGTGATCATTTTTGGCCTGTCATGGAGGCTGGACACGACCCACCTCACTACTGTTTACTCTGATTGGACTGTCATTTGGACACACACACATGCACAAAAGAGGTAACTGCAGTGTAAATGTAGTAAAATGTATGTATCATATTCAATTACATAATAAAAATACATTTAAAAAAATCACATACTGTTATACAATCAATTTAAGAAACCTTAAAACCTTAAGAAATTTAATCGATGATTAGACCTAACCTTTAAACCACCTGCCTATTATTGTGTAGGCTATAAAAACATCTCTGGTGTGCTGTGGTATCTGGCACGAATATGTTAGCAGCAGATCTTTTAAGTCCTGTAATTTGCAACGTGGGACCTCCACAGATTGGGCTTTTTGTTCAGCCCATCCCACAAATGCTCAATCAGATTGAGATCTGGGGAAATTGCAGGCTAAATCCACACCTTGAACTCTTTGTCATGTTCTGCAAAGCATTCCGGAGCAATTTTTGCAGTGTGTCAGGGAGAATCATCCTGATGAAAGAGGCCTCTGCCATTAGGGAATATCGCTGCATGAAGGAGTGTACTTGGTCTTTATCAATTTAGATAGGTGGTACATGTCAAAGTAACATCCACATGAATGTCAGGACCCAAGGTTTCCCAGCAGAGCATATGTCTTCCAGAGTATCACAACACATCTGCCTTCTTCACATAGTGCATCCTGATGCCATCTCTTCCCCAGGTAATTGACACTCACACAACCAGCTGTCAACCTGAGGTAAAAGAAAATTTCTTTTAGGTAGTTTCTATAGTGGACAGGGGTCAGCATGGGCACGCAGACAGCTCTGCTGTTACACAGCCGCATACACTATGTGTTCTGACACCTTTCTATCAAAGCCAGCATTAACTCTTTCTGCAGTTTGTGCAACAGTTACTCTTCTTAAAATCAGATTAACACTCACTTCCCATCAATGAGTCTTGAGCTCCATGACCCTGTCATTGGTTCACTGCTTGTCCTTCCTTTGTATCTAAAGTGGGCAACCAGTAAACCAGTAGGTACCACTGCATACTCAGGAACACCCCACAAGACGTGCTGATTTGGATAAGCTCTGACCCTGTCACCTAAACCTCTGAATCTGGCTTTTCACTCAGAATTTTACACATGCACATTTTTCCTACTTCCGATACATCAGCTTCAAAACCTGACTGTTTGATTGCTGTCTAATACATCACACATCTTGTGCCACTGTAACTAGAATCAATAATATATATGTATCCACCATGCAATTATAGCATGCAATGCTTATTGTCTTCTCCTTGTTTTTTTCTCTTCTTCTCACAACATACAACCAATCTGACCTGCAGCATTTAATTCTGGCCCACCCGTTCTTCAGCACAGCTTCTCCTACCCTTCCTTCCTTAAAGGCATCACTGAATCAAAGGTCTCAGCACTATTCTCTTCACTGTTTCCTTTCATGTTTCATTTGAACTGATCAGGAAGTTAAATGCTAAGTGTGCAAGCCTATATGAAGAATGTGGCTTATTGGCTGTGGACACTATTAATACACAGAGGAGGTGTAGGGACCCATGCATAGTCTTCCCTGTCCCACAAGGAACCAGCTTTTTGTTCTTTTTATTGGGAAGGATGAAAGCAAACAGCATCAGTGTTGTTTATGTTACTTTTTTACTGCTTGCTCGTTTGTGTTTAGGGGTAGAGAGAAGGAACAAAGTAAACTACGCTGTTGACAATGGGGTTCAGATCAGATTTAATTATAGCATCTTATTTACATACTTCCTGTCCAAAGCTTTAAAAAGCATTTACTCAAATGTTATTTGTATTAACCATATTGATAAAATTATAATGTTATTATATTATTATGTATTGACATATTTTCATTTATGTGTACTTTAAAACAACTCTAATAAGGACAGCTACTATGTGTAACATTTGTTTTTTTCATCTATTATCTCTGGCATCTAGATAATGCCCTAATTGCCTTGCTGCTATTATCTACATTTGATGATTAAGCTTTAGCATTTTACTTGTGAGCGTTCACTGGCAGAAAGAAGGCAACTAGCGTTTGGTGCCTGGGATTGCTAATGAGACTTTGTGCCATGGCCTGAGATCGTCAAATTGTCTTTCTTTAATATTGTATCACAGGCTCTATCAAAGGGCTAATTTCCCCTGGCAGCCTATAATGACGCCTCTGTGTTTAGCTGCGTTTCCATGCTCTCTACAGCAAGTCTTCCTTGGTTCTGTATAATGCTGTGCTCAATTCCCATACACTCCCCATGCATTCTTCTATATTAAGTCGGTTCCTGCGAGCATACCATATGCTGGGTTATTGTTAATTTGCTTATAATTTTCTCCATTTTGCAAATGTATGAACTGCATTATAGTCAGTACACTGTCAATTTAAAAATCACCGAAAAAAATACAGCAGTTCGTTTTAATGTTCATATGACGACATTTGTTCATAAGACGACATTTAAGCATTTCCATTCTTTACCAGGTCACATTATACAACAGATATTTCTACAATACCAGAATACATTTTCCTAGTCTTGAATAGCCTGTATTGGTAAGCTGATGACTACTGTAGCCTTAGATGGGATGTTTTTTGTTTGTCGCACCATTCTGTGTAACTGTTAGGAACTGTTATGTGTGAACATCCCAGGAGATCAGCAGTTTTGTCTCTGTTAAAGTTACTGTTACAGTAAAATTTGCCCCGTTCTCATGTTTGATTGGTTGACATTAACTGAAGCTCTTGAGTTGTAACTGCATGATATGATTCATTGTGCTGATACCAAATGAGCCGATAACTGCTGCTGTACAAGATGCACAGGTGCTTTTTATAAACTGGTCAGTAATTACTGTTATTGTTGTTTTTGCTCTTATTTTTATTATTGTTAATAAGAATAATAATATGAGGAATTATCATCATTCTCTTAATAAAACATATCAAACATTTTTGCAGATTCACAGAAGCTATAGCATGTTGTAATGAACAAAATAATTTGAAAAAGACTTACAATCTTCAGCTAAAGTGAAAATCCCATCTCAATGCGTTACAATTTTTTGTCAGACTAGATTTAATTTCTCAAGACTACAGAGAAAATTAAGAGTTGTTGTTGTATGAGTTGTTACTGTACTCATATACAGTTCAATTCAAAATTTTATTTAACATAAATAACAGTGGACATTGTTGAAAAGCAGCTTTCCCAAATATTATAAGATCAATTTAAAAAATCATGAAATTAAAAACATTTGTGGTCAGAACATTTGCCTCCCACCTCCAGGGTTGGGGTTTGATTTCAACCTTTGCCACCTGGGTTTCCTCTGGATATTCTGGTTTTCTCCCCCAGTTCAAAGACAGGAGTTGTAGGCTGACTGATATGTCTAAATTGTTTGTATAGTGTGCGCGATTGTGCTCTGCCATACACCGGCATCGTATCAAGGGCGTACCCTGTCTTATGCTTCGAGACTCCCGGGATAGAATAAGTGGTGTAGAGAATGGACTGGATGTATTTATCCCAGAGGTAACAATAGCATGGAAAGGCTCAAAACCAGATCCGTCCTCATCTTGTGTTTTTTTTCTATTCATTTATATTAACTCCCTCCAAAGTACTATAATAATAGTGACATGTCCAATAATCATTATCTTTTACATCTGTTCCTTTGCTTTTTATGCATTTACAAAAGCAATCCAGCCATGGCAGCCTGACACATCCGTGTGCATTTCAGGTCAGATTAAATGATACATTTCTGCAAGGAAATGTAGTTAGAAGAGCTGATGAGCTGACATGTGTCTGCAGTTGTCCTCCTGATGCACAGAATGTGAGGACTCTTGACTGACAGGAGTGATCTGAGCGTTGCTCTGCCAGGCCTCAGGATGGAGTGCAGCAGCAGGTGGCCATTGCTAAAGGAACAGCTCACTCTTACACCTTTAGCAGGTGTGATCCAGGGAATACATTAATGATACTTCGACAGGCAATGATCTACGGCATCAGGGAAATAAGAAGACATAGTACCATTCTAACTATTCAACGGGAAAAAGACAGGACATAGAATGGGTGCCATGTAGCCCAAAATATAATGATTATTTATTTAATATTTTGTTAATAATATTATTGATATTAATATTAGGGGGCACGGTGGCTTAGTGGTTAGCATGTTCGCCTCACACCTTCAGGGTCGGGGTTCGATTCCCGCCTCCACCTTGTGTGTGTGGAGTTTGCATGTTCTCCCCGTGCCTCGTGGGGTTCCTCCGGGTACTCCGGTTTCCTCCCCCAGTCCAAAGACATGCATGGTAGGTTGATTGGCATCTCTGGAAAATTGTCCGTAGTGTGTGATTGCGTGAGTGAATGAGTGTGTGTGTGCCCTGTGATGGGTTGGCACTCCGTCCAGGGTGTATCCTGCCTTGATGCCCGATGACGCCTGAGAACTACCCCGTGACCCGAGGTAGTTCGGATAAGCGGTAGAAGATGAATGAATGAATGAATATTAATATTATTTCATTAGTGACTAGATACAACCGAGAGATTAATAATTCCAGTGTTTAAAGCCAGCTGTCACTTCAGTTGGATTTTGGTCGGTGGACTTTCTAACAACTCCTGCTACAGAATTTCTGAGCAAATACAATTAACATGTGCTAATGTAAATTAAATCACATGTACCAGTTGATATGGAAAATGTAAGTGGACAAATGAGGGATCTGGACACCATCTACTAGTGCACAAATATACAATACATATTGCTATATTTGAGTGTTTCTTGAATTTTTGTTACTATATTGTTTAAGAGGTTGGGTGAAGTTTTTGGGAAACATCAAAATTTGATTTTAGATGTATATGCACACACACACACATGTAAATATTGATTTGTAAAATGGGTATGATCATAGGTGTATTTCTTTGCTAATAACTTTACAGGGTACCATCATATAAATGAATTCAATGTTTAGTGTAATATTTGAATTAATCTTTGATCAAGGTTTTTGTGTCCTTTTTGGAATACTGAACATCTTTGTTGAATTTAGATTAGCACAGGATGCTCAGTGGATTAGTGGTTAGCATGTTTGCCTTCCACCTTTGGGGTTGGGGTTTGATTCCCTGCTCTGTGTTTACACAGTTTGTTCTCCTAGTGCTTTAGGGATTTGCTCTGGGTACTCTGGTTTCCCAGTCTAAAGACATGTGTAATAGCCTGATTGACATCTCTAAATTGTCTGTAGTGTGTAAGCGTGAGTGTGATTGTGCCATGTGATGGGTTGGCACCCTGTTCAGGGATTTCCTTGCCTTATGCCTAAAGTCCCCTGGGATAGACTCTCTGCATCCTTGTGTCAGATAAGTGTTACAGAAAATGGATGGATGGATTAGCACATGGTTGATGTTTTGAAGAAGGTTCAGCCTAAACTGTGTAAAAACTTTCAATGAATAGCTTCAAAGCTCTGGGATAAGCAAAGGGCTTAACAACCCTGAGTTCCACTGAGAGGAAGAGCATCATCTGGACACGAGGCCTGCTTGTTTAAGGAAGTCACCTGATCACACTGTATGAGTTGATTTAAACAGACTGAACAGTTTTGGACTGTTTCCTTCCAGATAACATCTTGTAACTGACCCAAAAGCCACACACCACATATGGTTAGTAAAAGGTCATGATCCTCTGAAGCTTTTTTTCCTCTCCACATTTCCATTGTTTTATTTTTATCTACAGTATGGCTTTCTGCAATGTAACACTATATATTTTTGTACCTTTAATTAAACAACTGGACGTTTATAAAGTGCACTCCACCTCTTCACATAAATAGGAAATTCCATCATGTCATACGTAACATGACTGGGGTAAGGGGCATTGAATTGGGCAGATCAGGAATTCGAGCATCTTTTTAAAAGAGTTTTGTAGTTTGAAAGGCTGGTGAACTTTCAATGCCTATGAAAATAGACTCTTGGGTTTACTGAGAATAGTATTAAAAGCAAAAGCCATCATTGACCAGCAAACCTTGTGCATCAGAGGAGTAAACAGGGAATTACAGGAAATATGCAAAAAAAAAAAAAGGAGACTTTACAGTGACTTTACATCCAAAACTCATCAGTGGTATGCAGAATGCCTTCCCACAAAAGGCTTGATTATTCTCATGCTGCGTTTTGATCATGTCAAACAACAAGGAGGAACATGTCTAATGATCGAAGGAATATAAAAATTGTATAGTTGAGGAGTGAAAATGTTTTTTGATTAGAACTGGAGCATTTCTGTTTTTTGTACATGGCAGTGGTGGCAGACTGACATTTATATTCTACAACATTTATATTCTTATTCTCAGTGAAGAAGTTCTGACTAAGTGCATCTAAAACTACAGTTTATCCACACATGGCTGAGCACTTCCAGAATGATAATACACCATGTCAAGAGGCATGCATTTTCACTGGATAGCTCCAGAAACATGGTGAGTTTTCATGGCATCAGTGATCTGCAGTCCCCAAATTTCCACTCCATCAGTGATCTGAAAAGGGCTGTTTGCAACCTGACATGGAAACACTGCAATTGTCAGTCATGTGACATTACTGTACAATGCTACAGAATTCATTCATACCACTTTGAAGGCACAAGAACCTACAAAATAATTGTGTCTAATAAAGATTCCAAATCAACATAAAGTTGGCTTCATGTTAGTGACATTGACATCTTTTTAATTTGATTAAGCTCCATTGATTAGTTCAGATATTTTAACTGGGAAACAAGAATTCAGCCAATGGACAATTCATGGACAATGTCCCAAAGCAGATGTTTATTAAAAGAATATGAAAAATCTCAATATAAATTGAATTTTTATAAAATTTGAAATTTAAATTTACAATAAATGAGCAAGCCAGAAGTGACAAGAAAAGGCAAGGAAAAGTTAAATATGGGAAATATAGTAAATATTATAAATGTAGTGAATACCAAGCACAATACACACACGCACACTCTTCCAATATACATCCATGACTACAGCACCACCATATCAAACCGTTTACATGCTGTTTTGCACACTGTTTTTGCTCCTTGCACATGCTGTCTTGCACATTTCAGTCGATTGCTCTTTTGCACAATACATTACAATACAGTCAGCTATATATGGTTGAAATGACAATAAAAGCTTCTTGACTCGACTTGACTTGAAACATAGTAAATGTAGTCTTAAATTAATTTTTGCTATTCTGTAACTGCGGCCTGAGATAATAATATTATGCCCCTCTTCTACTATGTAATCCATGTATGCTTCACTCTGATTCTTTATCCGGAGTCACAGCAGGCCTGTGTGTCACATATACTGAGTCACTAGGTCATTGTCGACTCCTTTGTTTGTATGGTGCGATGAATGTACGGGGGAAGCTATCTTTTTGGATCTATTTTGGATATTTCACGCCTCCAGCATCCCTTTGTCACAGACAATAATAAGCCTTATGTGTGTATCTGCTGATGTGTGGAGACTGGTGATGAGGTGTGTATGTATAGTACGTGTATATGTTCTCTTCAGAAATGTATGGTAGGTTAATGATGGGAGATGATGGGAGGATGGGTTTGTTGATGCAGCTGTGAAGGGCAGTCTGTGTTTGTGTGTGTGTGTGTGTGTGTGTGAGAGAGAGAGAGAGAGAGAGAGAGAGAGAGAGATTATAAGAATGAATAATCAATGCTGCAAGGTTACAGGTCCGTGCATGTGAGATATGCATGGCTTTTACAGTAATTTCACAGACTTTATCTGGATCCTGAGTGAGGTGCACAGTAAATATGTGTGTGTCCATAATATGTGCTTGATTGTAGCTATATGCATCCGAGTTTATTTATATACGAAGTGTTTCTATAAAAATAGGTGTTACATATACAGTACAGTACATTACATGCACGCATCTTGATTAGATGTTCATTTCTACACATTCATCAGGCTCAGTTTTGCTACTCGTTATTTTCCCTCTCGCTTTACACAGTCCTCACTTATACCTGATACATATTCCATTCAATGTCTTCTATTTTGGGAGGGCTGATATTATATTCAAGCAAGATCTCTGTTCGCTCAAGATCTCAGAAGGAGTGGATGAATGGAAGGAGGGAAAATAGAGAAGTATGCACTGGATGTGTCAGAGTGGCCTGAATGGATAGCAGGGGCCCTCAGCAGGCCTTCAAACTCAGATCTGCTCTCTAAACACATCAGGATTATCTAAAGGAGCAGCAGAGCAGAAGCTTTCTTTTGACCCTTGTTCCCTAATTAAAGTATTATTATACAAATCAAACTTAAATTGGGTTATGCTACTGTCAGCTTAAATAAAATTACTTGTATATTACTAAGAAAATGCATACTTTTTTGACATTAATGGATGATTTCTCCTCTATATCCTTCTTGGTCTATCCCTTAGTGGTCAGTGCTAGCCTAAATGTACACTCTGGCCTCACATTTTCCTGAAATAGGCAATATTCACTGGTCCTGTTTGATCCCTTTGAGCGTGTCAGGCCTTCTCGTCTGGCCAGTATTTTTAAAGCAGCAGGTAGTCACAGGCAAGCTGTTGGAGAGTCAGCATTCTTTAGTCTCGGCTGTTATTCACCCACAGATGGAGACCTTATGAACTTTGACAGAGGTCATTGCTAAATTGCATATTTTATGAATTTGTATTTTAGTTGGATCCTTTGAAAATATATGGGGCCTTAGAGACATTATAGGGGAGACATTATATACATATATATATATATATATATATATATATATATATATATATATATATATATATATATATATATATATATATATAGATGTGTTCAAGGAAGTTTAAATAACTACAAGTAAATGTTCATGTCTTAAACCGAGAATGTGTCTGGAATGTTGGAATGTATTGTGGTGTAAAAGACAAATATCATAGCTGCTTGCAAGAAGCAGGGATTTATTAGCAGACATATTGGCAATTGTCCAGCTTTTTCTAGACCAGTCTGATCTGCCTTTTATGTCCCTGACTGTCTGGGCAGAGACAACAATAACAATGGTGTCTGACCATACTGGAGATGAGACATACCCTGGTGAGCCTTTACAAACATTTCAAAGAAAGAGATCTGAAATATTAGTATTTTTTAAACCAATGCCAAGATTATAATTATTTCTTTCTGTCTTTTTTTAAATTGATCATCTCCTAAGAGAAGGAAAATAATTTGGTTGTTTTAGGCTTCCTTTTTCCCTCATTTGTGAATGAGCTGTATTCATCTAAAAGCGGCGCTGCATGTTGCCTTAAATACGTTTGTAGTAGCCAAAGAACTAGTTTGGGATGGCTTTAAGCTAACGCTCTTTTCTGTTTGATTCAGGTTCTGCCAGGCTTATCAGTTTTCTCGGTGGACTCGCCAGCATGTGTCATCAAGGGTCAGTTCTCAGTGGGAGGCTAGGCTGGGCCCAGAGAATCAAACCTATCTGTTTTCGCACCATCCACCTCAACTGACTTCAGAGCAGTGCTTATGTCCGCACAGAAAGATGGAGGCCTCAGTAGATCACTTTCAACACCTCTGCTGTCCCTTTTACGATTAATTCTGGGAATGCAGTATGTTATCTTTAGCAAATACATGGGTGGTGCATGGTCACTGAGAACACTTGGCCGAGTTCACTAGGATGGTGGTCATAATGATAAGAAGCTTTTTTTATCGGAAGGTTAGCAGAATTTGAGAGAGCCCCATGATCAGCAGGAAATGATGGCTAAGTGGGCCAATCTTATCATTGTTGTGATAAGTAGGATAAAACGTCATATTGCGATTATATTGCTGTATATTTTGCAGTATCTACTGCAAGCGGTTAAAACAGTTTAAACCTTTATGTTACCTGGTTAAAAGTCGGTCTGCATTGTTAAATTTCTCAAGTGGACGTCTGATTAAAGTTTAAAGCAAGTTTTACACTGTACAATTCCTACCACCTTTTACACCTACCATTGTACATGAAGATCCTAATAAGAATTCTGTAACAGATTGTGCCATGTGTTCTTCATGACAGATTAAATGACAAGAGTTGTTGCTACGTTTTCCAGACTGTGTGCAGTAATGCAGCAGAGTTTTGTAGTCTGTAAACTGGAAAGTATATAATAATATAAGTATTTTACACCATAATAATAAGTAAACTATATGAACATTGCATTTGTTGGATAAATACTTGTCTTCACACATTTTCTACTTTTTCCCATTTTGCTTCCCTTTATGTATTGTTATTATATAACTGTGATGAGATATTATAGAGACGTAAGGTCGGCTTGCACAATTCAACCCGACTGCCCTACTTTAAATCCCATATTTTTGTTATCACCCCTATCATGATTGTAGCTGTTCTATACTGCCTTCCTATTTGTGACGAATGTCGTGACAGCAATGAATACAAGCAAAAATTTCAGATGCAGACACATTTGTTTTTTGAAAGAAATGTTTAGAAATGCTGAAATCAAATTGAAATATTTACTGATATAGCTGATGGAAATGAAAATGATCAATAAAAATTCACAATCATCTTTTTTTATTTTATACTTAAAATGTTGCTAAAGAATTTGTTTGGAAAAGTTATTTGACAAGAAAAAATGGCATGCACTACTCTGTACTCTGCACATTACCAGCTTGAACAGGGTGATGGAAATTCACTTTAAGGTTGGCACTGGTGGTTCTCAAGCTGCGATAAGAGCAACATCAGGACCAATTAACTGGCACATCATCTCAAAAGTAGGCCAGGAAATTCTATACTGTTGCAGACAGAAACTTTCTGTGAAGTGTCCTCCACCACTACCTCCTAAGATGCACTACTGCCTATCTCCCATGGGCTTTGTCACATTACTGCAGTTGCTTGGAGCTCAATTAAAAAACCTGCAACTGTTCTATTCTGACGTCACCTTCTGACATTTCATACAACAGCAATTATTTGTGAAAATAAAAAACAATAAGCTGGACAATTTCAATGAATGGTTTCAACAATGTAAATTTTACAGATATCTGAGGAAATTTGAGAGGCAAAAGGTACACAGTTTGCAATATACAAAAAAAAAAAAAGGATGATGTCATCAAGCACACTATGTAGTTGGATGGAAATTAGATGGTAAAAGTTGTCAGGAAGTTTTTTCATTTTTTAATTCATTTATTATAATATTCCATAAAACAAAAGTAGATGGAATTTTGGCTACTGTCAGAACTTCTGTCTGTCATCGGCTGTATTTCGTCACATGTGTTCCTCTTTCATTAATTAAGCATGTCACATTATACGTTTTAATATCTACAGTCAAAAAAAGTTATTCTTTAATAAATGTCTCAGAAACTTGACTTTGAGCTCTCTTTATAAGGTAGATTATCTTAATAGGTTAGTTATATACTTAATCTGAATGATATTGGGTTTAAAATTATGAATATTGACAATGAAGCCAACTTCATTCATTATATCAGCAGCAGTGGCAGTGACTTTGGCTTTATAAAGCTATGCAGCTCAGCTTGTAAATAAAGAGTATGGCTCTAGACAGAAATCTTGCATGCAGTCTCTTTTGATCCCTTTCCTCATTTATTTCTAATTTTTTTCTTCATTTAGTGTTTTCTGATGTCCCAGATGTTTTTTGTATATGATATAAAAGGCATACTATGTTTACAATGAAGACAAGCTAGAAAAGAAAGGAAATGATAGACTATATGGTTGTTTGGATGTTGCTGTGAGAAAACAGAAGACATTTTCTGTATTTCA
Source organism: Tachysurus vachellii (assembly GCF_030014155.1). NCBI lineage: Eukaryota > Metazoa > Chordata > Actinopteri > Siluriformes > Bagridae > Tachysurus > Tachysurus vachellii. The sequence continues at coordinate 9,054,390 of NC_083467.1, read as the reverse complement.
TATTTGTCTGATAGGTCAGTTTCTTAAAGTTATGGTAGATGAGTCACTTTGTTGTTATTTTTTATTTATTTTTTTATTTTTTTGCATTGAAAAGGGCACATTTTTAATATTGCATGAATGAATGTCTTTTTATTATATTTTAGGAATGGTAAAAATATGACAAAATATGTTGTTTTAGCAATGTGCTAAATGCACAGACGTTCTCATAGCCTATAATAAAATTAAAGGCCTCTGTGATAATATTGTAATTATCAAATGATTTATGATATGTCGTCTAAGCTGATTGTTTTTTCTGGGGCTCAGCATACTGTATGTGAGAGTGTTTGCATATATGTGTGCATGGGTGTGTGCGTGGGCAAGTGGGTGGGTGGCTTAGGTTGTAATTGGTGCTGCCATCCATAAACAAACAGTAGAACATGAAGCGGATGTGAGAGGACAGAAGGCTTGAGACTACTTGGCCTCTCTTGTTTATATTGTTTAGCTAAGTTTTTCTGGAGCTCAGTGGAGCTGTGCACTAGAGCTAAGATTTGCACTTTTAATTATTTACACTCATTTGTTTGGACAGCAGTGGAGTACCACATCAGCAAAGGGAGTAACGGGGGGATCGCTTGTGGTTGCTCTCACTCTCTCAGAGGAATCAGCCAGAAGATGAGGAAAAAGAATGATGGAAGAGCAATGTGGAGGAATGTTTGTCCCTGCCATATCCTGTGCCTTCACCAAAATTTACCATGACACATTTGGCTTCAAGGCATGTCTGTATATGTGACCAAATGAAACTGTTACACTTCACTGCACCTACCAATGGCACTCCCTTATTCCCTTTTGCCATCTCTAAGGTACATAGACCTCTGATGGATTGTCCGGTGGTTTGGCATCTGGCACATACGTTTCCTTTTATATGTTGCCTGCTTTCACTACCAACCTCAGTGGTTTATTCACAAGTGATTGTTGATCAAGTTGGGTATGGACAATTGGGAGTCCAGTTCCTAGCAATCATGGATGTGATTATACAGGAAGTTCTTGTCTGTGTAAATAGGAAGGACGTGTTTGTTATAGTGGAAGGTCTAGTAGCTAGCTGTGTTCTTTTTGATTCCTGTGGTGCCTTCAACACACTCCATGCTTGTGTTGGGGATTGTTCACCCACGTCACTCTTCAGGAGATAGCAGCCTTTCCTGCTGGGAGGCTACACAGCAGAATCAGAATAGTACAGGATTTATTCATCCTCACACTTAGGTTATACTTGTTTTATTGTAGGCTGTTGTGTTAAATTATTTAATCTGATTGGTCAACAGCATGGCTCTGACACTGGCTTTACAGTTTCTTTAGTGAGTCATTCACAGGGACTTGTTTGCCAGACAAACAACATAATCTATGGATAATAATAAATTGATTCTAAAATGTGTGGTCATTTGTTATTTAACATTTATGGAATGATTATTAGCTGTTTGTGCTTTGTAACATTCTGTATATTCAGTGAAGATTGAACATGTGAACAATCCATAAAATTATTTGTAACTGCGTCATAAAAATGGCTTTTTATTTCTAATAAAAAGTATGACATGATGTTCATATATAAATTAGAACTTTTAATCATTCCCTGGGGTATAAGGAAAATAAAACACTACAGGATAGAAAAATAATCATCTTGGCTCAACTTTATGGTAAAATATTGCACAACCCCATTTTTGATGATTTTTCTTTAACATCTTGACACACTGTGTTTAATTCCTTACTTAATTCTAACTTTTTTACTGGAAGAAATTTAAAGCAGTGTTCTCAGAGCCCTCAGACCTCTGAAATGACAGCTCTTATCAGTAGCCCTGCAGGAAGTTTAATGCATTTTAGTAATAGTTATGTATTTTCCCCCCACCTTTTTTAATTTACTCTTGTTTGCCTGCTACTGTGGGTCAGCAGCTGTCAGCTGCTAAGTCTACTGTTGTGGCCTGCCCGCTGCTGTGCCACTCTCCGCTGGCTGCCTCACAGTCACTTCCGGCCGGGACAGAGAGCTGTGTTAAGTGAACCGAAGCTGATGGAGTGCCACACAGATGTTGCCCCCACTTCCCTCCTGAGTAAGTCTTCCAAATCTCCTTGAGGAAGCTTGGCACTGGGGCCAGTCTTCCCCATGATGAAACTTCCACAACTGAGAAGGCAGGGAATAAGAATGTGTTTCCAGCACGGGTGGTCTGACCATCAAATTCACTATACTGGTGGGCATGTTGGCCTTAGCAAACTACACTGCCTCCTCATCCTAAAGTTCCTCTTTCCCAATCCCATTAACTGTATCTATTGGACTCAGGCAACCCAGGGCCTTCAGGTAGCTGCTCATATCTCCACTGGGCACTCGGGGTTTTTATCTTGTACAAGCAGAACTCTTTGGCCTGTTAGCAATGTGCTTGGGCAAAATTGAATTAGCCACCTTGAAACAAAGTCACATCTGCCCATGAAGTTATGGTGTGAGTCAGTGGTCTTTTGAGTAAAAAAATATATTAGTGCCAGGGAGAGCACCGGCTGAGCTTCTGAAACTCTGAAGTCCCAGCAGAGGTGAAGAATTAAAGTCTGTGTTTTGACACATGGGCTAATTATGTCTGGCTCTGATTGATGAGACAGAAGATGTTGACAGGATTGATTCTTTGTGGCCAGCACTGGGGTGAGAAGAGGTCAGTAGGTGGTCCTTTGTAAGGAGTCACAGGTCAGAGAATGAAAACTTTCTCAACTTGTGATCATCCTGACAAAGCCAGATGTGTTTGATTACATCTCTCTGAAGATGAGACACTCATTAGGTTTGTTCCAGACTACATTTGCTTCCTTTACTACTAGGCTGGTTCAGAGTTCTATGCTTAAATGCTAACCACATTGCCCTAGACAAACGGTGGGTGTAATTGTGTTATTCTGCTAAGTGACAGGTCCTTATGGCATCTTAACAGGTCCAATTAATTAGAGGCTACAAATGCCTTTAAGCTCAGATAACTCATTAAATCACCAATCCCTATTTGAAAAAAAATGCATTTGTGTTTATTAACATCTCAAGGATCTCAGTAGACGGCCTTCATGTCCACGGAGAAAGGCCTAAAGTTTCTATGTATTAAGGATGAGCCTGATTTGCCATCAGTCTCTATACCCACTGCTCTGTTTGCGTTTGATCTGCCACTGTTTCCTGTTGTGAAGGGTGGTGGCATGCACTAAGACCTCATCGTGATGACATGGCCTCCCAAAGGCTTGGTTATGCCACCCCTTGGCCTCTTCTGCTCGTGAACCCGGAGGCTAAGCATCAGGGGTCTTCCTCACCCATGTGCATGGACGCCGCTGTCACAGTGAGGGCCCCCAGGGTCAAACTGATGACTGTGCTGTGATATCACTGTGTGCAGGTTAGGGACTGAGCTTGTTTCCTGCAGGAAATGTGTCAGAGTGATTTATGAGGGCTGCATTGTTCAACCTGTGCCCAGATTTTGTTTTACTTTCCTTTACTTTACGTCAGGGATGTGTACCATTCTCGACACAAGCCCCTCCACACCCAGGATAGGTCCAGCTGCAGATGGCAGCATGATTAGAGCTCGACACATGATCTGGGATCATCCTGGCACAAGGCATGCTGCCTGGCACAGGCTTTGTTTTCCTGCAGGTGGATTATGGGAGCTTCAGAGAGCCCTTGTCAGGTGGAACTGTGCCATGCAAGCTCTCACAGGAGCACTAAGGCCATGTTGATGCAGCAGCAGGCCATTGCCTCCAGCTCTTCCCATTTCTCTGCTTGTATTGGCAGGCTGGCTGATTTTCCGCACTTTTTCCCCTGTGCAGACTAACTTTCATCTACTCTGAAAGGGGGTCAGAGGTCATAGCCCCTCCGCACCCTCAGCTCAGATCAGAGTGTTTATCAGTGCAGTGATTTACATTTGATAGTGAGGAGCCTCCCCAAACAAAGCTATTAATCTGAATGGGTGTGCACCCTGATCAAATAACCTCACACTTTTATGTGTTTTCATTTATTTGAAGCCTGGTGTTTTTAATGTACACGTTCAGCCATGTTTTTTTTTTTTCATTTCCTTGACTATGTATTTTGCTGAACAAACTAACATTATTATCATCGTAAGTGCGGCTGTTAATCATGCTGAACATGAATATGATTTGCAAATTGACATAATTGTGTGTTTGATTACTCGACTCACTTACTCACCCATGGCCATGTAAGAAGATCATCTCTGCTATCATTGCATCTTGTTAGATCTTTGTCCCTGAACCCCAAGCCTACCCTCCCCCTCTTTCCCCCATCTTCATCCCCTTCTCCATTCCTCCTTTCCTCTTATTTGAAAGGGGTTCTAATTATTAAGGGACCGGTTCAGTGGTTCTCATCAGAGCGTGGGGCTTCTGCTCCTCTTTGACTAGGCCTGGGTCAGATTGAACCAGGGGCCAGGGCTGCCCTTTGCGAGTTTGGAGATTTATTCTAATAAGTACTGCACTTTTGACAGGTTAAAAGCTGACCTCTGCCACCCGCCAGATAGCCCAGTGTCAGTGTCCTTGTGTTCCCTGTCCGCTTCTATCGGTGGGGCAAGGAAATGTAAATTAAACGCAGCATAAAAATAGATGATGGGTCATGTACTTCTTGCTGTTTTTTTCTTTTTTCTCTCTCTCCCTCTCTCTCACACACACACACACTCTCTCTCTCTCTCTCTCTCTCTCTCTCTCTCTGTGCTTTCTATTCCTTGTTCTCTTTCTGATAGAGATGTTGTTTGGCATTTGATCCAGTCAAGCTCTTCCAGGGCCAGGAGAGGACTGTGAATTAATAGCATTGTTGAGTTACTGTTACTGGGTTTCCCTGCAATGCCTCTGAAAGCCTTTGTACACTTCATCAGTATTATTGTAATGCTTGTGCTGTAGGTTATTTGGCAGCTGCTGCACCCCACTGGCAATCTCTGTTCATGCTGCCCTCCCTTTCACTGCTGCCATCTCGCAATTGATTTTCTCCTTCTCTCCACTAACCCGGCCCATTCATTTCAGATTGCTCGATATGAAACATTTTAATTTCTCCTCCTCATACCTTCACTTTGATAACAATCAACTCTCCTATTCTTCTCCTCACGCTCACTCTTTTTTTTTTCTCTTCACCCTCCATCTCTTCCTCTTTTCTTTGTAACCAGTCATGTGGATGAAGTACCAATAAATCCCAGATCATTTGTAGCACTCTACATTTTTTTTGCCATCAAAATTCTCCCCAAGCCTATACTTTATGTAGCTTGTTTTAAAACACTGGTATTATTCCGTGTTTGTTTCATTTACGTTCATGCCTCTTTTGATCTGAAGCTCAGATGTAGTGTTGCAGAGGGTTGGAGGGCTGCTTCTCGTGTTGTACGACGCTGTTTGTTCTGCACGTTAATAGATTTAAGTGGCACATCTTTCAAGTCATAACATCCCACAGATGCCACTGTATACATGAATGTTATTGGTTTAGTGGAGCAATCAGCCGTATCTTTACCGCATGGAGGAAAACACTCATTATGGGAAATATGGCTAATCTGATAGAACCTGACTATGAAGCACATCCATAATGTGTTTCATTTCTAACCAACAGTCTTAGACATGTTCAGGTGAACACAGTATGAGGATGTCTTCTGATAGCTGTACAAATTTTCCATGAACTGCATAATTGCTATAATGTATTGCATCTTATCTTTTTTTTCTTTTCTTTTTTTTATTTTAACCTGTGCTCCTGTGTTTGTTTGCTTGTTTGTCCAGTTATGTGTTGTTACACATACAAATCAGCCTTACTCCCCGTATTAGATGTTTAGGGGTGTCCCATTGATTTTTGAATCAGAGTGTGCCTGTAATGTTCTTTGCTAAGTGGTCAGATCAATGACTGCTGGCTTTGACTATGCATTACAAGCTTCATGGGCCTCCTGTGTTCAAGACAAGGCTCTGCTGAACAGAGCAGCTGGGAACTGGGGATAAAGATTGCAACAAAGACGCTGTTTTAGGCAGCCATACTTGTATGGTGTGCTGAATAGAAAACCAATAATAATAAAATAAATAAATAAATAAATAAATAAATAAATAAATAAATAAATAAATAAATAAATAATAATTATTATTATTATTATTAATAATAATAATAATAATAATAATAATAATAATAATAATAGTGAATTGGTGATGGTGGTGGTGGTGGTGATAGTGGTTGTACTGATGGTGTCTTTCATATGGTGTGTGTTGAAGGATTTCTGGTTACTACTGTGTGTCTGAGAGGCTCTGTCTGTTCCCAACTGGCCAGGTTGATTAGCTCAGTGTGCAGATGTGAGCACTGTGTTTCTTTAGAAGGCCTCTCATTTAAGCCTCTCACTCACTGGGGGTGGGCTGGAGCTTGGCAGCTATTGGCCAGGGTCTGATAAGACAGCTCTCCACCCCACTGATGCCATTACCATGGCTTCTATTAAAGCTCATTTTCGAAGTCTGAGATGGTGCTTGCCACAAACTCTGCCAATTCGACCGTCTTTGTTTTGCTATTGATTACATTTCAGCCAGCTTTCCTGTGGCCTCACACTCCCTGCAGCTCCGGACTGGAAAATTCATTTTGGTATAGTGCAAGAGTGCATCAATCTTTAGAGCCACGACCCAATAACACACATCATTTTACTTCACCCCTGCAGGCTGACCTTTGACCCCAGAATTCCTTGGCAAAGTTCACAGAGTTCCCACTGCCCACCTGGAGAGCTTGTGGTCTCTGCCAGGCCTCTGTGCATTCATCCCAATACAGAAAGCACACAGGTACAGCAAGTTAAGGTCCATAGCATGTCCACAGTGATTCATTATTGGACTGTCTTTTTAGTGGTTGAGTAAGAGATCTGGGATCTTTTTTCTTTTTTTTCAACTTCTACTCAAAATGGTGTTGAAATATTAAGAAATAAAACAGATCTGACTTTTGTAAGAATGTTAAACCTACCAGAGAGATGAAAAAAAAGAGATGGAAGAAAAAAGGAGAGGGAGAAGAGAGAGCTGCCCAGCTCCCCTGATGGTCTCCAATGAATAGGATTCGGCACAGTCCTGCGTCAAGGCGCTGGGCAATTCTCCACCATTGAGTGCGTCTTTGTCTCTCCACAGCCCCCACAATAGGATGTCCCCTATTGGCCACTGGATAAATATTGCCTGGAGAGGGGCCAGAGGTGTGTAGCAGCTGTATCAGGCTTAAATGGAAATCAATGCTGAACTATAGAGATGAGGACTGCGGATGTTGCCGGCTGTTCCCTGCCTGGAACGCAGGTGTTGGCGTTAATGGCAAGGCCAGCACAATCGCACAATCTCCCGAAGGTCAGGACAGGGCATGTTTACCTCAAAGCAAGCGCTCCTACTAGTGACTGAAGTCTTATGTGTGAATCCCCCTTTCCCTTTTCAACTTCGCCATGCTGTAGGTGTTGCTTTTGTGCCTCAACTTCTGAACAAACAACAAAGAGCACATCTGGACCTCAGTACTCAGTAACTGATTTGTAAGTTGCAAAAATGCAGAAAAAACAACAACAAAATGAATAACTTAAATTCCAGTAATAATTCAATTGTCATTCACAGCTATTTCATGATCTAGAATGAAAAAAATATGGAATTTAAATATCCTTTAAGAATCCAAATGTAATGATTTAATGTAATTAAACCGATAACAGACAAGCTAATTGTAGCACTTTAGGCCTGTTTTTATTGTAAGTAATGCTCACGTTATATCTCATGTATTACTGCTGATCTCTCACACAACTGATGAACTTTATTACGGATGCAAGCCTGTTCATCAAATGTTTTTATTTTTCTGTGACAAACAGGTGATCTGATTAATCTCATTTACAAAAAAAAAAAAAAAAAAGGAGCTGAATTGCTTCTCCCTTCACCAGCCAAGCAGAACGAGTGCTGGTTAAGTAGGAATGTAGAAGCAGACTGGAGCGGGGCCTGTAGATGTTAAAGAGGTTAATAGTGAATTCTGGTAAAACGGTGCATCAAGCTGTTTCAGCTAGCGCTCTTCTAAAGATCTGATTCAGTCTTTAGAGAACTACTGCTTGTAGATATTATTCTTTTCTTTTCAGTTCTCTGAGTAGACTACATTACCTATTATGGCAGTTTGGTATATATAATAATAATAATAATAATAATAATAATAATAATAATAATAATAATAATAATAATAATAATAAAATAATAATTGTTATTATTATTATTTATTTATTTATTTATTTATTTATTTATTTATTTATTTATTTTTAATTTACTCAAACACATCCATTTTTTTCCTACAGGGTCTCTCATTAAAAATACATGTTTCCTAAATTTATATTGTCTTGTCCACAGCAAGTCTACATTTGATATTACATTAAAGGCCTTGAGGGAAAAAAAACTTTTGCCGAATCTCCCCAGTGGCATTTCCAAATAAATAAATAAAAATAAATAAAAGATAAAACACAGGGAGTCATATTTTACTCCAAGGTTTGCGTACATCCACTTTTCACAGCCCATAAAAGAAAATACATCTTGAAATATATTTTCTATGACACTTTGTTAAGATTTTATTTTTATTTATTTTATTTCAGGTTTTTCCAAACTCCTCCATTTGATTCTCTGTCTCTCCTTCTGTCTTTTATGATGCTAATTTAATCCAGTCTGAGGGACGACAAGCGCCAGTGTCTTTTAATACTTCTTCAAGTTTCTTCGATAGAGACTTGTAAGACATCACATTTGCTCTCACCTTTCTTGGGGGATAGAGAGCAAGAAGAAAGATCAATGATTTGGTGAATCTGAAGTTTTATTAAAAGCATTTTTTCTCTCTCTCTTTCCCTCTGTCCTGGTCGTTTTAAGTGGCCCATCTGTCTAAACATCGCTCTGCTTTTTTTCTGATCATTTCCTCAACTTATTCATGAGCCGCAGGAGTTCGGCTTTGTAGTCTCCATGTAGCTGCTTCAGTCTACCCCCACTGAATACTGCTATGTGCCTGCATAAAATATCTTTTTCACTCACCCTGCAAATTCTCTGAATTATGTTCACATGAATGGCCGATTTTCTGTTTTTCTCCCCTCTTCCTCTCTATCTCCTTTTCTCCCTCCCCCCATCTCTTTCTCTCTCATCCTCTGTACGCGCCCCTTCATTGAGGATTTGTATGCACAAAGTCACTGCGGTGACTACAAAGCAAGCTGCATTATTCTTGATCATTTTTCAGCCCCCCCACTGTGCAAGTTATGAAGAAGAATTCCTTAATGACGCATTGCCTATTAACAATGTCAACATGTCCCTCAATTTTTCCTTTCAGTTGCTCCAATAAATTGCCCAAAACACTTAAGTGTGTTTAATACGACTTGGTGTTTTAACAAGACATATTTAATAGGAGATGTACTGTATCTAACAACATGGTTAGATGTTGGGTAATGTCTTTTATGACTTGTTTCTTAATTTTTCTATGTTGTTTATAAGGACCAATTGGAGAGTGATCATGTATTGACTCAAAACAAAATGTGCTATATTTTGCTTTCGAATTCCTGTTTGTTTTGTTTCAAATTTTCTCCTTTTTGAAAACCTAAACATGCTGCGATCCTTCCTATTGAAGTAATTAACAGAATAGCATGCATACACACACACACACATACACAGAGTCATTCATTCAGTTTTCTTGGCACTTCTGCTGAAGTATGACTCATTTGTGACTCTTCACTGCTTCACTGGCCACTGAGTGGGCAGCAGTGTGATTGGCCTCTCCTGTGAAGCCGTAGCAAGGACAACGTGTGATCTCTTTTTTTTTTTTTCTCCCCCACCACCTCCATCCCGTCTTTGCTTCGTTTTAGCTCATGTTCTAAAGTGTAATATTCAGAGTTTCATGCTACACGTCAATAAGCTTTTCTCACTGCTAGCGTGTGGACAGTTTGTTCGAAAATCTGTGCCATGAAGCACACCAATATCACAGATGCTCAACTTTACAGTAAATGTACCACCACTCCATTCACCCCCCGTGGAAGTGTTTGTCAGTCTGTGCAGCGCGGCTCTAGAACAAGGATGCCACATGGACACGTTCCAGCCAATCAAATGACAGAAGCTGAGAGCATGATGGCGAATGGCTCTTCACTAAAACTTCTCAGTTCTCAGGATCCAGGCTGCCTCTCCTCCCCACCTTTTCATGGCATGTATGTGCTGTTTTAACGTTCCGCCTCCACTGGGCATGACCCATAGCCGTTACAGGGGTCTGAACCCACTGGCTGTCTGCCAAAGACAGTATTTTTACAGAGGCACCACATGGACAGCCTGAGGGAGATAGTGTGACGGTGTGGGTTTCGAGGAGCTGCTCCTGCGCCTGCCCATCTTAAACACCTCATCTGGCTGATTGCACTCTAAGCTGACTTTCGGATGAAGTCCCGAGCAGCCGGCATCACATGCTGCCTGCACAATAGCCTGGGCAGCTGCCAGCAAAGCCAATCTGTAAATGCTCTTAGGAATGTTTATTATAATAAATGTGTCCCAGGGCTGAAGAAAATGAGTCTCGATATGAACTTTGTGTATATTTTTGGACACCAGAGGAAAGGTGAAGGGGTGTAACACAATGTCACAATCTGGGTTGGTATCTGTTTAGTGCTCCAAAGATTTAGTACCTGTATGTGTATTCAAAATAATAATGATAAAAAAAATGGATATATTCACAATTCCTCTTTTATTTGTTTCTTTTATTTTCTTTAAATGTGTACCTGTCTTCATTTCTAATAAATGTGGATGGCTTTATTTCCTGACATAGAAATAAAAATTGTAATGTAATTTAACCCTGAACAGGCAGTCACTAAGGATGAATAATTGAATGAATGATGCACAATGTTAATAAACCTGGTCTTTGTTTGTCCCACAAGCTTATACTAAAACTAAATGTAAAAACTTTGTGTGATGTTTTGTTGCTTCCCACAGAATCGCAGTCCTGAAACATACCTTTAGTCTCAAAAGGATACCTAAGGAGCCTTTCTGGCAAGCTATCTGTTTTGCATTATATATAATGTCTTTAAACTATAATATAATTGTATTTGGGATTCATATTTGAAAATTGAAAATAAATGATAAAATGCTAGACTGTTGGAATTGCTCCTACTTCCACATAATTTAAAATGTTAAAAAACAAAAAAAACAAAACATGAGCATATTTTTCTCAGCTCTCATGTAAACAGATGAGCTGATAAGAGCAAATCAAAGAGCTATCAATATTGTTTTGTGTTCCTGTATAGTCCCATTAAGTCATAGAGTAGGGTATGAATGATGGATTTGTCCGGAACATGAGGCCATTGTCAAAGTGCCAGCATTGTGTCTGATAGAAGCAGGATAGAGTTGAAGAAGAGGAGGCTGCCCTGCTGTCTCCCCTGGGCCGGGGTTGAGGAACTGGAGCCATTCCAGCCAGCAGTCACTGTCATGGATCAGCCACTACTCAGAAACCACAAGGAGAAAGCAATCCTGGCTGTGGATTTGTTTAGATGTGTGAAGAAATAATCTGTCTATTGGTTTATTATTAGCAAAGTGGATTTCACCAGTAGAATTAAACCTGAATGTTTTGCTGTTTTTCTGAATTTATTAGTTATGCCTCCAATGCCAGAAACTTATCCCAGAACTAGGACGAGACAATGCAACTTTGATGTGTGGACTGGAGCGTTACGTTGTTAGAGACACGCTCCCTATATCTTAGCTGGCTCTTCATTTGCATCTTATTTTGAGCAGTAAGACAGTACAGTTAATCTGAATGCTTTGTCCGATGCCATGGACCGTGTTACACTTGACTGGTTTGCCCTTTAAAATCTTTGGTAGTCTTGGAAGCATTGTTGTAGTTTATTGTGTCATGAGTAATTCTAACTGACTTCAAAAGAAAAGCCCAGACAAACTACACTGCCAGGAAGAACAGTGAAACTTAAATGACATGAACAATCATGTTTAGGGTCATGAAATGTGAATCAAAATTCTTTTCTTTCTTCTCTCTTCTTCTTCTTTTTTTTTTAACTGGCATGATCGTCTTTGTCTTTGCTTAACTCTAAATCTGCCTATGACCTAGTTTAGGTCACATACTGTTATTACAGATTTGAAGGAACTTGATCCTAAGCAGAGCCTCCCAGAAGCTGGTGAAATATCTGCAGACAAATGGCTGCTGGTTCCTAATGTGCTTGCTCCAAGCATGTGGGAACAGCCGAGGTGCAGAGGGAGCAGTAATGGATCGTGTTTGTGTTTCTTAATCAACCAAAGCAATATCTCAGAATTAAGGACAAACGAAGGGTACATCTTCACTGGAAGCTAAGCAGATTTTGGAGATATTATAACGAGAGGAAGGGTCCAGGGTGGGTGCATCGAGAAAAAAAAATCTGTTCCTGCTCCTCTTTTTGTGTGTGTCCTGAATGAGAGTGTTAATTGGCTGGTGCTATGATGCCATGAGCACGCTATACATGGCCTGTTAGTGACTCAGTGGTGAGGAGGCCAGGGAGAGATGGCGGATAATGCAGGCATTGTTTCACCAAGTCGCCACTACTCGGCAGGTGGTAGGAATAGTCAGTCGGCCTGGAGGATGGGGGGCAGTGACCGTGGCTGTCTCCTACTTCGCATCAACCTCCAGTCCATTGCCTGGCTTCATCAGCCCCCTGTGCTCCCTGTACATCCATCCATCCTTGATCCCTTGTTTCCTGACACATTCCTCCCATTCATATTCAATCCCTCACTCCCTTGAGTCACCACTATCACACTCCCTCACACAGACACACTTGTACCATCAAGTCTGTAAACCTGGCTAGGTATGCACATTTATGCATGTGAGAGCGGCAACGGCACACCAAAACAAGTTGTTTTGGCCTGTCAGCTGTCAACAGGCCCCTGAAATGGTGTTTTCTCAATGACTGCCAGCTATGTCACATTAACAACAGTAAGTGTAGCTTGGCAGGGGTGGTGCAATCCCACCAACAGAGAAGACTGGCATGTAAAAACAGTCAAGCACTCAGAGGCATCCGCTTACAGCCTCAAATACTTCTACACTAGCTGAGATCGAGTTCTGAGTATTTGTAAACGACACAACATTTCTTTCAACTGTTAAACTGGATCGTGAGAAAGCATGATGCAAGCCAATAGAGATATAAGCGCTGAAGTGCCTCATGGAGAGAGATACCCTGCTCCAGGTGCAGTGCGTTCACACCTGCGTGTGTGCAGCTGCATGACCCAGGGACCACCTTTCCTCCTGCAGCGTGCACCGTAGGTAACATCAGTGTGTGATACATAGCACTTTATTGTCCATCCTACTATACAAGAAACTGGCTCAACATCACACGCTCACTATCTTTATGGTGTTTAGTATTTAAACAGTCTTTTTCATTTCTTTTGGCCTGTTTCTACACCCGTAAATGTTATATTGCAGAAATCTGATGTGCTGATGTGTCTACATAATGGGGGAAGAATGTTCCAGATTGAGAAAACATTGTTATGGACAGACATCAGACAGGAACCCACAGAGAGTAATTTTTTTTTCCATCTATCGTTCTTACTTGCTATTGTATCCATATTTACTCGTGAAATTGTATTTCTAATCTTGCTTAACAACATACAATAATCCTCGACAGCTTTTATGCATCAAACTCTTCAGGAAAATCTTTTGGTCTTTAATTAATCAGATTAGAATTAATAAAACAGAGAAAGCACAAAAAAAAGTTGATGAGCATTACCTACCATAAAGCTCATCAGAAAACTCATTAAAAGTTTAAAATGAACAAGGACACCTGATCAACTGTGCTATGGTGAGAAGTCTGGACTAATTTGTTATACTTAATGTAATAATTTCTTCTAGAAAAACGTTCTCTAAATATTACAAGATGATTACTATAACTCCAGATAACGACTGTACATCTAAACATGCTGAACTTTTGGACATGATGTACAATAGTGAGTGTAGAATCAGTTTCTAGCCCAGAACAGAAAGCTGAGTCTGCAGTACACACCAAATCTGGACAGCTGAAGATTGGAAAAAACGTAGCTTAGTCTGATTCATCTCAATTTCTACTGAGGCACACAGATGGTAGGATGAGAATTTGGCTCCAATAGCATGAATCTGTGGATCCAACCTGCTTTGTGTCAATAGTCCAGACTGGCAGAGGTGGTGTAATGGTGTGGGGAATGTTTTCTTTGCACTCTTTGAGCCCATTAATACCAATCAATCATCACTTGAATTCCAGCATGATAATGCACCATGTGACAAAGCAAAAGTTTTAAATATTGGTCTGATGAACATGGCAATAACTTCAGCGTTCTTCAGGAGATCTTGCCTGTCACTTGATCTGAATTTAGTAGAACACCTTTGCTTGTGGTAGAACAGGAGATTCACAACATGAAAGTGAGTGTAAAAAATCTGCAGGAACTATGTGATGTAATCAAATCTTAAAGGAATATTTCCAGAATCTTTGTGCAGTCCAATGCCATGAAGAACTGAGGCATTGAAAACAAACTGAGATCATACCCTGAATTAAAATAGTGGGTAATAGTGTGAGGTTTAGAACCGTATTTTAACATAATCTGTTTATTCTTCCATTCTTTTTCTTTCTCAATAATGAGATTTAATTTTGTGCCAGTTTCGGCATGACTAAGGTTGTTAAACATTCAGTTCACATTAGCACAGAGAGGAATGCCTCACCAGAGCATGCCTCTCTCTGACCTATCTCTGTTACATTGGCTTGTCAATATTCTGGCGCACAGCTGTATAGGGTTCTGCCAGGGCTCGGGGTACCTGGCTAATAGCATGTCCGTCAGCTGCCATCTGAGCAAAAGTTCATTACAAAGTCACTGTGGATAGTGGATTTAGTTGTATTCTGCTATTCTTTTTGTTGTTGCTGTTGTCATAACAAGCCAAGGTTGATCTCGGCAAGGAGGTGTGTGAAGTTGCAGGGAAAACAGCGGGAAAATGCAAACAGAGAGGAGTCTAATCCCCCCCGAGAAGCTCTCCACACCCACCTCTTTGATCTGCCTCCAATTGAGTCTGCTCCATAACCCTGCCCTCCCTGACACTGCCTTTAAAAACACCAAACACTATCATTTCTACTATTTTTGCACACACAAAAACAATAGCCTCTGCATAATGACATCCACTGATGAACCCTTCACACCCACACCTAAACTTTGCCCACTTCACTATGTTTGATGGACATGAGTTTTCTGCGAACATGAAACAGGTTGCCTTTCAAGCACAGCCAGGGATTTCTTTGCATTTCCTTAATCATCCTTCTGAGTGTCTACTAGGTGACAGGTGAAAACACTTTCACATTGCACTACTACAAACATTAACGTAATTCTGTTCTAGATACTCGAGGTTCTTGATATACTCGAGGATCTATCTATCTATCTATCTATCTATCTATCTATCTATCTATCTATCTATCTATCTATCTATCTATCTATCAGCCAATTTAATGATAAGTACAGGTATTTGGGTGGCATGAACTGACCTTGAACACCAGGCCTCTACACTTAAAAAAGGATTCCATTAAGAACACACTATTTACGTTCCTTGAGGAACCTGTTTAAAGAGTGTGTGGGTGATAGTAAAAAATATTACTATAAGTATATGAATATTAATAAAATTAATATTAATAAAAGCATTACAAAGGTAAATTAGATACTATTTCATTTTCTTTCTCTTTTTTTGGTAACATGTTTTGCACCTTATGAACCGAAATTTATCTGTGTACTTTTGCACTTTTTAAATTTAGATTAAATAAATAATATTAATATTTGTTGTCAAGGTACACTAAAAATTGAACTTTTTAGTCCCCAGTATATTCTTTTGAATTATTACCATAATAATTACAATGGTGAGCTTCGCATTAGTTGGTAGTCTATTTTGCTTCTTCTTAAACATCACAGTTATTAGATTAAGGTGTTTAGTTAGTATGATCAGAAACATTAAACACTGCACTGTACACTAGCTTGCTATCTGTGGGTCTCAGTGCTAGAACTCAAAGCTTCTCTGTGTAGACTTTGTATTTGCTGGCTTGTGTGAACAGTGTCCAATGGCCATGATGTTTGGACACATGCACCCTGTGTCTTTGAGCAGTCTCAGCTGCATAAGCTGCCCCACAGGAAGCACTATCCACATGCTGCCCCACACATGGTTTCAATCATGGGATCATATGGCCCTGATGATGGTTTGTTGCAACAGAATTCATTCTCCTCTCACCCATAACCAGAGATGCCAAGACTTCAAACGGCATGGTCTCTAAAGGTTTCATAAAGTTCACAAGTTTTACTGTTGTTTTGAAGTCCAAGCTCCTCTTTGTCCGGGCACAGGCTTGTATTTACACAACTGGCTTGGTGTGGACCACAGCTCCCCAAGCCACCAGGCCTCGTCTGTAAATAACGCTAACGGCTTTCAGACCAAGTGGACATTTGACCAAATAAATGAAGGATTTAGGGAAAGTAGTTCCGAGACAATTCTCTCTCTGTTAGCTGTCCTTCTTCTGGTATTAGGAGACGGAAATAAGCTTTGTGACATTGTCAAGACACAGCTTGGGTAACTGTTACTATTGAGGTTGTGTTAGGACATCTAACTTCAAGATAAGCTTGAAGCAAAAGATCAATGCCATCAAAAATTGTAAACATCTGTGTGCTAGTTTGTGGCTCCAAAAGTTCTTAAAAATCTTTGAATTAAATCTATAAAAGCTCATTTTATATTCATATTACTCTTAAACTTTTTACCTATACGTACTATACGTTGACCCTTTTTGTCCCTTTTTTTCAACTTGTGAATACAGAGTAAGACAAAATACTAAATATAAATAATACTAAATGTAATTTATTTGTTTGTGTACAGATACACAGTTTTACACTTAATTCTCATCTCCTGTAAGTCAATAAGTTGAAAAATTATTTTTCTTAAAGCCATCCTGATGATGTATGTCTGTGTAAAAACTTTTATTTTTATTGTGGTGTCATTTTGGAAACCAGGCTACATCTTTTCACGTCCTTTCTTTTCTTTTTGACTTCTCAAGTACCATATCTTGGAGGGCTTTTCAGGTTTTTTTTTTTTTTTTGCCATGACTGTTAGCTGTTTGCCTCCTTTGAACTCCATTGTGTTGTAATTCTTTACCCTGTTCTCACCAGGGTCCCTTAGGGCCTGCGACTAATTCATTGGCCACTTGAGACTCTTGAGGTGCTGAGGCCATTTTAAGTTGCCCCACTGCCAGCACTTACACTCAGTGTGTCCCACTGCACTCTAGCTTCAAGTGTTGCCTATTAAGCACACACTTCTCTCTAAAGCAGCAAGATTGTCATTTAACTCTGTGACTTGATGAGTAGTGGATGGAAGTGGAAGTGGTGAAGTGGAACAATTGGGTAAGCATGTGTCTATGTGTGTAGCTATTTTTTATTTGACATGTCGGAAGGATACCGGCAGAGAGAGCCGAACGGCTGTGCAGGGGTCAGTCTACCATCTTGACTACCCAAGGAGAAGGAAGATTGCCCAGTAGCACCTGCTATATTCGCGAGCTGCTACCTTTATGTGACGTAACCCCTGCCGACCTCTGGCAGAATATACATTACCAGTGGGCCATGCCTATAGGCCATGCAAACACATTTGTACAAGTTTTTCTCGATTAACTAATTCAGAAGTGAGCTTCATTATCCCACCCTCCTTAATTAAGATCACAATGCAAATTCCTTCATTAATAGTGACACGGACAATTTCTCTCCAGCTCCACGGGGACGCGATTATATGCAGGCCCCGTTGAGCAGGTTGTGAGGTGTCATCGCATATTCAAATGCCGTACTTGTTTAATTGCAGTAAATGTAGCATGTCCGGATAGGTAGAGGAGTTTTGAGGACCCGGGCTGGAACCCCTCCGCTCCCCCAGGCAGCTGTGTGCAGGGTCCTGGCTGCTCCCTGGGGGCCTCTGAAGGACTGTGTTGTTGGACTCTTGTCTTTTATGGCAGCAGCCGTAAACATGACAGGTTGTTTGGGCACCATCTGTTTAAAATGGCTGCCGCATGGTAACAGGGAGATGAACTTGAGAGCTGCTTTGTGTCTGTCTGCACGCTAACAGTCTTGTCTCTGCATCTCCGCAGGTGGATATTTGACGGGAGAGGCACGAATGTGTCCAGCCAATGGAACCTGGCGTCTGCTTGCATGCCCATCAACACTGTGGACTTCTAAACGCAAACGAATTTTCAAACATGTAACATAGGAAACAGAGCAGTTTTATTTCTGACAGATCCATCTGATATGCAAAGACATGTGGTTGTTGGATTCCTTCCGACTAAATCACACTCCCTAAAGATACACAGAATTGAAATTCAGATTGTGATTGTGAGAAACATGCAGCATTTCCATCATTATCCTGTGCTAGTATTTTTGCTTTAAGCAATCATGCATTAATGCAGTTCCTTTTGATCTGATCTACCTGTGGTTAAATCCAAAAATGTCTTGACTTTTTCCAGCTAGTGTCACCTCAAGCACACTGTCTATTAATATAATCAGACTTTTCTTCCCTTATCAAGCTGTGATTCAGTGAGCGGACGCTTCACTGACCATTAACTGACCTCCTGGTGTTTGAATTTTTTGCTCTCGACTGCTCACTAATATATCACATATTTAACCATGAGCCTAAGTCAGATCTCCATGGCTGCATTTTAAAAAGCTATGTTTTAAGGATCCTGGGCCATATTCAGAGTTGGGTTATGCACATCGGTATGCAGACCTCATGTAACTGCAGACTTGCATGTTATTCAGACAGTGGCGTCAGATGCTTGTGTGAGGCAGAGTTTGCCAAAAGCAGGAGTTTGTCACAGTTACGTACGTTTCTGACCTTGAACTTAAGATGATTTTTTTTTCTTGTGTCGTTTCAGCACGAGAAAAGAAAGGTTTTAAATCTAGTGTCACTTTTTGACCATATGCTGTTCTGAAATTTTATGTTTTGGGCCATACATACTTTAAAACCTATGGAATTCCATTTAAGACCAATATTAAATACATAAATATAACATGATTAGTTATTTAAATTGATCATTGACAATATATTTCTTCTCCATTGCTTTCACTAAGTAGATCAGAGCAGAGATAAATGCTAGGTCAGCTTATTATTCAAACTGTGGGCATTGTTTATCCTAACTAATAAATGATTTCCATCAGTGTATTAATTTGTGACTCAATAGAAAATATTACAAGACTATCCTGAACGACCTCTAACATTCACACATTATGCTTTCATGACCTCGATTATATCTTGCGGTTATACAAAACTGCCAATGCACAATTTAAAGAAATAAAATAAATGTGTTGTTCCCTTTGCAGTCAATGATTTCGACTCCCAACAGTAGATACAAACTTTTTTACGCATTCCATACACAAAACTTTTTTTTTTTTCTTAATTTTGAAATGGTTAATGTGATAATTACTGTTCTATTTATGTAAATGGAACAGAATTATTTAATTATTAATTATTAATTTAATGTTTATTTTAATGCCTGACATTTACAAATCATCATATACGTCTTTGTTTGTTATTTAAATTTAAAAATATATTATTATTATTTTTAATATACAGTATTGTATTTTATTCAGGTTGCATCTGATTTCATTTGACATCAAAGGTGGAAAAAAGTGATGCGTTTTTTTTTGTTTTGTTTAAAGTTAGATGCTTTGCTGGCGTTCTAGACACTATTAGAAAATCTAATCTCAGAAGCTTCTACTGTACTTAAGAAAAATATGGCAACATCTGAGGTGTGAATTAAATGCAATTAATGTTGTTAATATACTGAAATTGTCTTCAATAAAATCAGCTGAAAATAAAAATGTCTGAATCCAGACTGAGCATGTAGGAACATCAAAACTGCACTGCTTTACCAATAGATATGAAATCATTCATCTTCAGTCACCACTTTCTCCTGCTGATGGTGACAGGGGATCGGGGTTCGATCCTGGCAGTACGATGGGAATACACCTTTATAGGACACCAGACATTTGGATGGCAAGTAACAGAGATCTTTAATAGTATTTCTTATACATGTTATACATGTATACTTAAGTAGTCATTCAGAACCCAGCTTACAACACACTGAATTAACACTGACAAGGTCATTGCTACCCAAATATGTGGAACTAATGTAGGGTAGGAAACATAGTCTGGGATACTCTGGCTGATTTTATAGCTGTCAAGCATAGTAACGTATCTGTTTAATCTCATTCATACCTTCCATTTCTAAACTATACAAAGGTTTCTATTAGCTTTTTAAAGCAAATGCAAATGCAGTGCTGTTATTTTCTGTATCACCCTTCATGGTCAGAATCGTCACAAACAGAACTTAGCATAATATACTTTTCAATAAATATTCATGGGTTGACCCGCTCCAAAGTTGAAACTCTTTATTCATGGGTCATGAATACTTAAGCCTTTTTTTTCCCTTCAGATTAATTTCCTCTTCTGTCTGTGCTGAATGGGACCATTACAGTTGTGCAGCTTTAATTAAGCAGTGGCTCTCAATACAGAAGGCTCTACCATCTGGTTGTTGTCGTGTACACTGCAAACATAAGGGCACTGACAAAAATGAGACGAGCATTACAACACCAAGCCAAAAAAACTCAAACTTCAAATTAAAGATGCCAGCACAAATGTTCCTCAGAATGTCATATATTACAACATGCAATAGCACATGCAACTGTCTTTCATGCAATAGCAATGCAACTTATTTGCTGGGACGCGTAATGTAAATACAGTTCAAAAAAGAAATATACTTTAATCCATATGTGTAATAGTTTATGAGCATGTTGAAGGATCCTTCTATTTTCGAGAATAAAATCTAGTCACGATGATATGAACCGACATGGCTCATACAGTAGATACAGTATGTATATGCTGAACCTTATGTGAAACCTGGAGACTAATCTTGTTCAAAATCTCCTGACCTATGCAGGAGAGTGAAACACAGCAGCTGTAAGAAATTTCAGCCAGCTTTTTATTACTGTACAAACTCCACTGCTCACGAGTGCCCAGGGATATATGTCAGTCACTGTGAAATATAGCTGGTTTATCTGGCTAATAAAGATTAGAGGTCACGGCAGTGCACAGCATATTATGTCATGTTATATGCAAAGCCGCTATTTTTCATTGTTGATTCCACTTACTCTACACACACGTGAAAATCTTTTAGATGCAGCAGATGAAATTATAACACTACTTCATCTTTAGACTTAGCTGTACCAAGGTAAGTCTCAGTTTGTAAGTGGAAGATCAAGAAGACTTTCATACTGGCAGTTTAGTCTGAAACAGAGCACGAGTCACATGAAAAATTAGTAATGTGAAAGCTGTCACGTGGACTAGGAAGCACAGCATGGTACCGAACCCGAGACTACCTGTAGGAGGTGGTGTGATCAGTTCGGTCGCACTGGTACTGTGCCGCAATTCCCTGAGAATGTGACGCAACTTGTTCAGGAAGAAAAATAAGCTGCAAATGTAAAATATGCTGATGACAAAATCATTAGTTTTCACAACACATGTGCCATGAGAGGCAGGGGAATGTTGTGGGACACAGAAGAGGTGAGGAGTCTAACTGTGCATAATAGCAACAAAAAAGACAAAAAATATGGTGAGTCGATATGATTAGGTTCTCTATGAGCATTTGTGATGATGTTAGATGAACTCAACTTCACTAGCTTCGTCGTTTTGATAGACTTAAGTGACCAGACCATTGCTGTGTGGGCAACAGGAAAAAACACACTCAGATTCGGACCACAGCAAACGTTCTTAGTGTGAAAACCACTTAAAAGGAACTCTTGTAAAAGTGTTCACTAGGGTTTTATAAAATCAAGTGACCAAACCAATGCTGCAGGGGAACCAGAAAAAATCACACTCAGATTCTGACCATAGCAAACTTTCCCAGTGTGAAAACCACTCAAAAGTAAGTCTTAGAAAAGTGTCTGTTCTTGTGCTGCCACGTTTTAAAAAGTGGTCATCAAACCCACCGTACCCACCATTCTCCATGGCTGTGAAAGGCCAAAATGGTTTAGGATGACTGAACAATTTCTTTGTATAGCATGGATAGGGATAATCGATCAATGCCAATATTAATGTTGAGTATCATAACAAACAAATATGATTTAGTGAGGAAATTGCTACTAGAGCTGAATGAGTAGGCTTGGTAAACTCCCAGTAATTCCGGATCAGACCTTGATCTTTGAAATGGCCAAGTCCAGCAGGATTAAGATAATGAAGTCTTTGGGTCATCCTGGTTTATAAATCAGTACCAATGCCACCACTTCCAGTGCTGCTCTCACTCCCTGCTCTCTTTATCCGGATTTCCTTCGGCGGAATAGCCTTAAAAGCGAAAGAGGCAAGCTGATCAAAACCAGTCAGCATCTGCTCCTCATGCTGCCCTTCAAAGGCTCCAGCATTCAGATAGCATCTTAGATAACACCACACTTGGATGAGGAGAGATTTATTTCAAGGGAAGAAACAGATAACGGGGCTTGACTTAAAAGACATGTGGAAGTGTGCGGCTATAAATAAGACCTCAGTTGAGAGTGACTCTATATTTCTTCCTGCTTTCGCATGAATTTGGTTAAAACAGTGTGCCAATGGCTGAGCTACGCCGCAAGCTATTACTTGACAAGGCTACAGCCCAGAGGCGTTGTTTTGGAAAGTTTTAACCTATAATGCATCAAAAGAATACAGCAACTTCTCCTGAGAAAATGGCCCACTTCCCCTCAGAGACACACCAGCCTGTGATGGCTTTATCGCTGTGCAGAGTAAATAGAGTGTCTCTGTGTGTTTATGTGTGCATGGCTGCAGTAATAAGATGTGAATACTTTAACGCACACTGTGTTCAGCTGCAGTTTTCCCATTCTAATTTCAGCCATGCGTATCGTAGTCTCCTGCATCTATCCTCTTTCAGAAAGGGGTCTTTTTTGAGGGGCTATGATCTCCCCTATGGTCCTCTGCATCATAGGCTTGGGACTGTTTCCCACTTCATTTATTTTGGCAATCAGGCACATAGAGGCCCTCTGACAAAAAAGAAAAACACATAAAAGCACCATTTCCTCCCCCACTTTGCCCCCGTTCACACTCCCCAATAACAAGCATTTGCTCCTTGAAAAAGCCACACAGCCATATTGACTGAGCTCAAAAAGTAACTGTCAGAACTCACATGAATTGATTTCTCAGGTGTTTCTCAAAGCTTGATTAATCAGCTGTGCTACAATGTGTCAGGACTTGGCAAATCCTACAGTTCTGTGTTCTGGTAAGAGCTGCGATTGTTGTGACAACATCGGGCCTGCTTTTCCAAAAGCTGGACTAGCGGAACTAGAGGCTTGGATGAAGAATATCTGAAAAAAAACTTTTATTTCTTCTGCGAATGCTCTGAATTTAGCATGCCTAAAAAAATAAAAAGCATCAGGATTCAAGATATAGATGTAGTCTGCTACCAATGAAAGAATATCAAGAGGAAGCCATATCTATCATCACTGTAAGCACCGCTGAAAAATAAATAACTCCTTTGTGTGTTAAATGTTTATTACTTTTTGATATTCGATCTATTTTACTGTGAAATAAACCTAATTTGTGCATCTTAGCATTTGTTAATTAAGCTATCAAGACTGAAGCTATTGTGGTATTTTCTGACAATATTGCACCTTCCAGATTGCAGCCCCACTGTGAACAGCTTGTAGAAAAGTCACTCAGTGGTGTGATGGGCTGGTGTGGGTGTGTATGTGTGCAGCGGGACCTTTAGCCAAGCTGGGGGCAGCAGGAAGACTTTCCTCAGGCATTTTGCCACAACCTGTGTCTTTTTCGCCTTTATGGAAAATGAATCATGTGAGATGTGCTTAAACTAAGGTTTAATGCAAGTCAGTGCCAACAATTTAAAAACATAGCATGTTGCTATCATGGTATGTTTACTTGTACTTTAGTTAGCAAACTAAACTGAGCTGCCTTCATTTCCAGAGCTCTATTAAATATCAGCTAAACTAAATGCTGTGCATAGCTTGTGTGAATGGTCATCTCTAGCACTCCTCCACCCCTGAACTCCTCCACCGCTTTAAATGAGTCAAAGGAAACTCTGAAGTGGCATGCATGGTTCATCCCTGGCTGTCCTGGGCTGAGCTGAGAGCTGTCTCTCCTGACCTTGCTGTCAACTTTGGAGCCAGCCAATCTGACGAGCCCAACCAACTCAGCCTGTCTGTCAAGAGGGCATCAGTGCAGTGGAAATGGTTCATTTGATCCTCTGACACTGGATGGTGCATGCTGGCGGGCGAAGAAACAAGGGTGAACCCCACCATCTGACGAGTGGGCACCAGGCTACATGGGGAGCAGAGAGAGCGAGACAGAGCGAGAGAGCTTATGTGAAGGACATGGAGCTAGTTATAAAGCCAGAGCTACACAGCTGTGCATCAACTCTCCAAGATGCAGAGTATTTGCTTAATTAGAATATATAAGGTGCAAAGTGCAAGGCTATGTGTTTGAGTGGTAAGCTATGACAAAAGTGCATAATCCTTTGAAGAGATCACTTGAAATGTTCCTGCATTCTGGTTATGAATATAGTATAAACAGAGCTGGAAACAGTATTAGTTATTTATCCATAAAAAGCATTTTAAAAAAATGCTTTTTGTAGACATTCATTACAAATCTACTGTCATCCAGACAATGACTGTAGAAGATCAAGTAAATGGGCTAAGTATAGCATCCAATCCGTTCCATTAATGTAGAAAAATTATCTATTACAGGCTATGGCAATTTGTCATTGTTTGTGACTGTCTCATGTTACACAGTGTAGCATTATATCTGTCTGTGTGTGTGTGCGTGTGTGTGTGTGTATGCATGTGTGTGTGTGTTTGTGTTTGTGTATGTGTGTGTGTGCGTGTGTGTTTGTGTTTGTGTGTGTGTGACTATGGAAAGCCACCAGACTGCAGTGGAAAATTGAGCACCTCTGTAAAATGTTTCAATATAAAGGAGTAAACAAAGACTTGTATAAAACGAGTCATCTTCTTTTCCTTCCTAGAAATCAAGCACTATATCTTATATGAAAATGAATGTTGAGGTAAGTTTTTTTTTTTTTTTTTTTTTTTTTTGGAAAATTATCTGCCTATTTTTAAATTTTGCTTGTTTTCTTGCTGTTGCCATTTAGACTAGCATTGATGGTCACATTCTAACTTAAGGAAAATACTACAAAAACATTTAACAGTTTTAGATAAATAAATAAAATTCTTTTCATAATAATTTAACTTTATATGATTAAAATCATTTGTTTTTTTAACATTTTTCTTGAATTCACTTTTTTTTAGTACACTTGTCAGTAATTTGTTCATTACTGGATAGGAAGTCTTCAGCTCATATGCAATATGTATGTCTATGTATTAAATCTTATGAGCACATTTAACATTTTTCATTCATTCATTCATTCATTCATTCATTCATTCATCTTCTACCGCTTATCCGAACTACCTCGGGTCACGGGGAGCCTGTGCCTATCTCGGGCGTCATCGGGCATCAAGGCAGGATACACCCTGGACGGAGTGCCAACCCATCGCAGGGCACACACACACACTCTCATTCACTCACACAATCACACACTAGGGACAATTTTCCAGAGATGCCAATCAACCTACCATGCATGTGTTTGGACCGGGGGAGGAAACTGGAGTACCCGGAGGAAACCCCCGAGGCACGGGGAGAACATGCAAACTCCACACACACAAGGCGGAGGCGGGAATCGAACCCCCAACCCTGGAGGTGTGAGGCGATCGTGCTAACCACTAAGCCACCGTGGCCCCAAATTCATAAATATGTCTTCAGTTTATATACCTGTTTTGTTGTACAGTCCTTTAAGTACTTTTGTGAGCCACTACAATCATACATACAAGGGTATTAATGGCTTGGAAATCTCTTTCAACCAATGTCTAGTGGGATCAAGTTTCAGACCTGGGCTCTAGTGGCTCATTATCCAAACCAACAAAGCTTCCAGGGATCTACACAGCTTTGATAGAACAGTGCTCATATTGACATTGGCCACACAAGCACAACCAGGACAGCCCAGGCGCCACTACCACCTTTTTTCATAGGCATTACTGCTTAGATAAACAGTTTAAGCTTTCCAAGGATATCCACAGTCATGGCCTGGCAAGTTGCTCTAAGGCAGTATGCCTTTTGGCAGAAACATGTACTTGACTCCTTAGTTTAAATATCATTTAAATTTAAAATTTTGTTCTTCAATACATGACAGAAGAATGGAACATATAACTGGCAAACCATAACACTTTCAGGAATTGAAATTCTAATTATACAGGCGTTCATTTTCTATTAAAATACAGTACTTTTATCGGGTCTTCATTTGAAGAAATTTCTTTTAAATCATTAAGAATTTGATGTTCTTTTTAAATAAAAGTGTATCCCGTCACATATATGGGATCAGACAGATGCCAGTTATCTACTTGAGAGTTTTTGTATGTTAACTTAATGGTGCTAATAACCTTGTATGTTAATATGGAATCCCTTTGCCACAAATTAAATAGGGTTCAACATTAGTATGCTGTTAATTTGACCCTTGATACTGGAGCCCAATCAAATTTGCAGCCAAAGCACTTAGCCTATGGTAAGGATTAATGACGGCCATCTAAAACAATTTGAAACTTAATCGTTTTAACTGAGGAGGGTAAATTTAATATGATAATTGATCTGCTTGAACAGGAGTTGCATGGTGTGAAGAGTATGCAAATGGGCAACCCTTATCTAGCATCTGGACCACTGCTGAGCTGATGGCTGGATCTATTTTCATTAGGGACCTTTGGGGTACTTTAGAGTTTATGGAGCAAGTTCTCTGTGTAGGATGTGAAGTGAACCCATCTGATCACACACTGAGACCATGGCAGTCATCTGCATTTCCATAACTCACAGCTTCTACTGACATTACAGCGAGGTGCAAATAAGTGTTTGGAATGGAGTGGAGTACGAGAGGACAGTGTTTTAATGCAGTGGTGGAACTCCCAGTAGGGCTGTTATAGTGACTACAGAACATCAGTTACATGGTTCCAACAACAGTTTCTTAATTGATTTGTTTAATTAGCAGGAGATAGAGTCGTCGTCTTGTCATCCTGTATCAGGAACAAGTGAGGGGGAGTGTCTGTGTGTTATCTGCCCCTTAACAGTCATGTCATGTCATGTTTTTTAATTTAATGTAAATGAAATCTTTATTAGACTTTCATGGCTTAACAGCCAATATTACAATAGCTTCCTTTAATATTGGCAAAGCCCTTATTCCATATTAAGAGATGCAAAATCCCTGACTGGCTTTGAAGATGATGTTTCCTCTTTCCAAACTCCAATCTTGCCTTGACCGAACAGATATGGGAAAGTGCTGCCCCCTGATTACAACTTCCTCTGGTCTGACCAGTGCAGATGTCCTTCAGATCTTGCTGGAGCAGGACAATACCCACCAAGGCCTCCCACAATGCTGCTTTCTTCACAATCACGGTGCTTCTCTAATGCCTTTGAGTATGCCGATGCAAAGCAGGTGGCTAACAGAGCTCGCAGCTCTTTTAAGTCTGGCCGGCTGAAGCCATCCACTCCCTAAATGTGAGAGCCGTCTCAGGCGTGCACTGTGGTCACAAATGGCGTTAGAACTCCTCTGTGCCATTCAGCTCCGGATTAGAGAGTACATTTTCATTTGGGATTTTCTCCTGGATTTTCTCCTGGTGTCGGTCTGACGCTTTGTTACTTTGTTAGCCTTTGCTGGGGATCGGTACTGAAGAGTTTCTCTCACACTTTCTCTTTGAACGTGAGTGACTCAGTGACCTGTTCATTAGCAGTCCAGTCTCTGCAGTTGATGTGTCTTTTCCTCAATAGAGTGCGTAGAATAAATGCTCCCTGAATTCAATAAAGGCAACTATCACATTCAACTCCTCTTTGTTGTTCAGCTGCAAAGTAAATCTCTGTCCAAATTCAACACAGATTAATTTCATTGCAAATGCACAAACCTACTGTAAGTTTTCCCTGAACTGATTTGATTTGAAATTGCATTGTAGACTATCCTTCTCTTGAGCGTGTGTGTTCACCATACTTTTGTGGATTTTGCAGAGTTAATTAAGTGCGGCCCAGATCTTATGGTGTGTTTACCAGGCAGCCCTATTCTCCTAGGAGCTGAATAATTTGTGTGGAATTATGGGTGAATTCCTTTTGCCCAGCTGTGCGCTGCTGTGGCCATATGAAAAAGTGTCACCTGCCACTGGCTCCTCAAAGCAGGCCACACAAGAGTTAATGATTAATGAATAAATTCACAGATAATGAAGAGCCTCCAGTCATTCCTTCTCCACACAGCTCCTGAGGCAGTGTTTATGTTGGGGTTTTTATACCTATGCAACAAGTCACATTCATTTCTTGATTTCCATTCACGCTGATGAAACATACTGTCTGAGCTCATGTTTTCGTAGTTGTCATATTGATAGAGATCTCATTACCTCATACGAAAGGTGGAAAATGTTGCAAAGTGTTTTTACTACAGATGTAATAAATGTTGACTCATTTTCCATTTCGTTTCTACCCAACAGCTCCAGAGTGCAAGCGCTAAAATTCCACCAGTCTATTGACTCGAGCGCAGCAGTGTTTTTCTGATAAGAGCATGGAGCAGGGAGGACCGTCTGTTCATTTTGTCCTGGCCTCTATTCTCTTTTTTCACTACCGAGTCATGCTGTGCATTGAGGTCAATACAAGAAAACAGCTTCCACTAACACTGCATAGATAGTTTGTCCATTAAAGGACCAAACAAGACCACATTAATTGGAAGGAATCACAGATACATTAATTAAATGTACAAGAATGTCCATGTGGTAATAATAGATGACAGACAAAGAGGTCAGTCTTATACGTTTACATGTATGGCTTTTCACTCACATCCAGAGTGACATATATTTATCTCAAATATACTACTGAGCAGGGGGCACGGTGGCTTAGTGGTTAGCACGTTCGCCTCACACCTCCAGGGTTGGGGGTTCGATTCCCGCCTCCGCCTTGTGTGTGTGGAGTTTGCATGTTCTCCCCGTGCCTCGGGGGTTTCCTCCGGGTACTCCGGTTTCCTCCCCCGGTCCAAATACATGCATGGTAGGTTGATTGGCATCTCTGGAAAATTGTCCGTAGTGTGTGATTGAGTGAGTGAATGAGAGTGTGTGTGTGCCCTGCGATGGGTTGGCACTCCGTCCAGGGTGTATCCTGCCTTGATGCCCAATGACACCTGAGATAGGCACAGGCTCCCCGTGACCCGAGGTAGTTCGGATAAGTGGTAGAAAATGAATGACTACTACTGAGCAATTGAGGGGTTCAGGTCTTGCTCACAGGTTCTACAGTCTCAGCTTAGTGGTCCTGGGATTTAAATTTACCTTTTCAAATAGTAGTCCAACATTTTAACCACTGAGCTACAATTTCCCTTAAACAAAAGCCACTTTCATCTCCTTGTGCTGTGAGTAAGAAATCAAACATGACAGGATGTGCTGTTGTTCATGGATGTGCTATGGCCCGACACAAAGTTGTTTCATTTCTGATAACAATATGTTCCAAAGTGTTTCATTCGAAGTTTACTCCAATTTGCCAACAGATTCTTTATCATACTTGTGAAGAATTTAATGTACAGCAAACAGAGATAACAAATTGATAGTAAATTAATCAACATCTTCTGACCAATCAGATTCAAGAATTCAATCCCGCATGAATTTTGAATGGACATTATTTATTGGCCTTGGAGAGCAGGAACTTTCTCTGAACTTTCTCTTACTGTTACGATTCACATTGGCTGATTATTTCTTATGATTTCATTAAATACTGAACACAGAGGGAAAATCATTGGCGTGAACCTCAGTGCTGACTCAGCCATTCGCCTGGTCCATCCCTAGACAGAATTATGAAGCTCATC
The DNA here is from genome assembly GCF_030014155.1 of Tachysurus vachellii. Classification (NCBI taxonomy): domain Eukaryota; kingdom Metazoa; phylum Chordata; class Actinopteri; order Siluriformes; family Bagridae; genus Tachysurus; species Tachysurus vachellii. The sequence goes on along the minus strand of NC_083467.1, from coordinate 9,024,529 downwards.
AAAGCACAATTGTTCCATATGGTTTGTTTCTGTGTGTTTTGGCTTTCATATCCTGTCTCACTTACATAATTCATATTCGCCTCTCATCTGAACAAGATAATTATGGCTTGAAAGAGCACTATCTACAGAGGGAGAGAAAGAAAACCCCTGCCCTTGTGCCTTCATCTGCTGTGTTTTTAGTAGTATTGTGTTCAGTGGCTGGGGAACAGAATGGAATTTCCTGTCGGGATAGGCCAACGTGCAGCTCGGCACTCGTTCCCTATTTCACGAAGAAGAGCGTTCGGAGTGGGCTTGGAGCGAGATCAGTGAGCTAAGAATATCCCAGGTCAGAGTTTAATGCATTTCATTGGTGAACACTGTAGCATTTATTTAGAGAGGGGCACAGGGTTTGTCTGGACGGATTACTATGACCCGGCTTCACTTACAGGATATGGGCGTCAAGACTAACTCATTTAAAACACAATCAGTGATTTCACAAGCCGAAAGTGTCAGGCTGTGCCAAAATGGCAGGAGTGAAAGAATCAGAAGATTTAAAAAAATTATATATTGTTTATATTACAATATTATTTTGTGCTAAAAAAAAGGATGTTTCTTGATTGTCCTATACTGAAGAAAATCATTATGCTCAGTGCCATGAACAGAAATTGTTGTAGAAATTCACATTTACGACTTTAAATCCGTAAACTGTCTCTGATGCTAAAAAAGGTACACAGTCTTCGCAATGAGGATTAATAAGCAGTCACAGGATACATCATATGAACATATGAGACTAGAAGATGAAACCAGACACTGTAGAGGGAAGAAAGACATCTTTACTGCAGCGGCTTTAATGGAAAAAGAAGGCTAATCCAGCTATAACATATTCTCCCAGGGGTGCCTCCATATTAGCAATCACGCAGCAGGCTCCGCACTATGAGTCTCACTGGTGACTAGGAACATCTATCAGTGACAAGCGGCGCAGTACAGTGAAGCTTGAATCCGCTCTCGTTAGGTTTTTCTATCTCATAAATCATAAACAGACAGTAAGTACCGGTTTGGCAATGCATGCGGGTTAATGTTTTCAAGGTGATTGACAATTCATCATAGCAACTGCCTGTCATGGAAGCAGTTACTTTTGAAAATGGCGTGCTGTGCCCGAGTTACAGAGAAGTGGGGCCATCATGCTGTATCAACATTGGAGATTTCAGGCTCGATGAATGTTGACATTTGAGACAATTTAGCTAAGTGTCTGTCATGCTGAAAACTTTTATGTTCTTTCCTGGCACATTACACACTTAATTCTATGATATAAATTCTATCAGAAATAGAGAAACGTTTATTTACGTGTTTTAATCCGGTCGATCGTAGCATGCAGCTTTTCCTGAGGATGTACGCTCAATCTGCTGTAGCATAAAAAAAATCTGGATAACCAAGTAAACTTTCTCTTTTTTTTCCTTCTTCTTCTTTTTCTTCTTCTTCTTCAGAGAATTGATATTGCACTCTCTGGGGGTGGTGTTCTGCATTCATGTAGCAGAGCATACTGTCTAGTTCTCAAAGGAAATTCACATTATACACACACAATTAGACTTTTAATGGAAAAAACAGCAATGTTGTCACACTTTCTGAGAGCCCTGGATGTCAGTAATCGCATTTGGTGTATTGAGATTCATAAAAGTAAGCCCGGTGGCTCCTGTTGTCTTAAAACGCATATCCTGTAGAGAAACGCTGGGTCACAGGAGTCAAAAGGCAAACATTATAGCATTGTGTAATGATTTGTGGTGTTGTTCACTAGTCTTTACATACACTATGAGGTAAGGCAGGCCTACAATGTGACCTCATTGTGATTAATGGCTTTGCTTGACCACACTCAGGCAGTTGATGCTTAGAGGTCATGACCTGGTAGAGGAAGTGGCCAGTTGGTGGGTGGTCATCCTTGAGGAGATTCCTTAGGAAAGCCCAAACACTGCCACCTGTGCTTAGTCACCACCTGCCTGTGTGAGAGGCACCTGACCCATTTCTCAAGACCCACCAGCATCCCATAGAACAAACACAGAGTGTCAGTTTCTCCCAAAAAAATAAAGATTAATTACAAGAGGAAACAATTCGTTCACAACAGGACACGCGGCGGCGGAGGATAACTTGCCTTCAAAGTTGCTGGCCTGGCCCTATCTGAAAAGTTTAGAAGTGGCTCACTTCAAAGTCAGCCAGGCCTGAGCGGCTTTCCTGCCATTCTTATGTTCAGCCTAAAGTTGCTATAAGCAGCCAGGGCATCCTGTCCCCTGCCGTCTAAGGTGGATTGGCTTTGTTTGTGTAGCTAAAAGCAAGGGGGGGTCTAATGCTCTTTGCATTGGTTCTAGACCCTGTTGGCAGGCTTGGTGGCCTTGTTAGCAAGTTGTGGCCTTGTTATGATGTACATGTCTTATATTACTTGCATGGTAGAGCCTTTTGTGGTTTGTTTAATGTTCACACATGCACAGGTGTGGAGAATTCATTGTGCTGGGAGTCCTGGTGCTGAAATCAAGCCTGCTTTGCTGCATGATCATGTGGGTTGTAAGAATTCTTTTTTGTTGTTTTGTTGTGATTTTTTTTTTGTGTGTGTGTCTCAACGCCTGGCATGGTCGATGGTTCTCTGAGTTAATTACGTAGGATGAGGCAAAGGGAGAGGGAGGTGGGGGCAGGATAAGAAGAAAAACGAAACCGGATAGTCAACTTCATTTAGGGGCTCCTAATTGCACCCTACAGGCCCGTGGCAGACGGCAGGGGTCTCTCTACGAGTGGGACGCAGCGGTGCCTTTCTGGCACACACACACAAACTCACTCCCAGAGAAAGAGAGTAGCAAGAACATGAAACGGGTCAGAGATTAAACACTTTCTTTACACTGGTAATTAAGCCATCATCAGGCTGAGGAGCATTTATTATCAGGCTGGTGCACGTTTACATGGATGTGAATTCTGAGCAAGCTCTCTAGATACACACACACACACACACACACTTTCATTTGTCTCAGCATCAGCATAATGATCTCTTACCCCTCAGGAAGAGACTGTGTCAGGGTGATGACAGTTCTAACTCATTTATTAGGGCCTTTTATTTCTCAATATCTCTTTATTGGTGCAATGATTGTATAGACAGGGTGGTTTGTTATTTAATACAAGCTAATAACATTTGTAGTCACTGTATGATAATGTTGAATGTCCCTGTCAGATATAATTTGCCTTGTGCTCAGACTAAATTGAAATTATTGTAGGTTTTCAGACACAAACCTTTGTTTTATCTAAACTGTTCATTCACTGTATGTGGCCAATATGTTGCATACATGCTAGAGGTAGAAGGGACAATCTCCAGAACTTAGCTTCATATAAATCTGCGTTCTGTTGTGTGTGTGTGTGTGTGTGTGTGTGTGTGTGTGTGTGTGTGTGTGTGTGTGTGTGTGTGTGTGTGTGTGTGTGTGTGTGTGTGTGTGCGCGCGGATGGACCATTTTCAGGAATAAGAAAGTATGAGAACTTTATAATTGTGTTAGGTTTTTCTTTAATCACTACCTTTTAAAGCTTTTTAAAAAAAACAAAGTGGTTGCTAATTGCTATTTTTGGAAGTCAGCATGGTTTCTTTTTTCATCAGACAGCAGTTTCAAGCAGTTTATTATGAATGTTCATACAAACATAATGTCTTATTCCAAAAAGGCTGAAGATTTTATATATATATATTTATATACATTTATTTAAGTCTATTTAGAAAAATCAATATATGCATAAATCAAATGTATCTTTTTTTCCTTTTCCTTAAATACTCAAGTAAATTGAAGAGTTTATGCTTTTGTATTTGAGAAAGATGAGAAACGAAGACAAAATATCATACTGTTGATTGAAATGATAGCGATTTTTCATATTGATTTGTACAGTATGTGACAAACAGGATACACCCTTTCTACCAAGTAATATAGGAATATAAAGGATATACAGATGTCCTGTTGGCATATTTATTTGAACTCTAACTACATAATTTTTTATTTACTGTTACTGAAAGAAAGAAAGAAAGAAAGAAAGAAAGAAAGAAAGAAAGAAAGAAAGAAAGAAAGAAAGAAAGATTAGGTGTGCATGCAACACATGAACAGCATATGGAGAATTATAGTCCCTAATTATAGTCTCCCGTCCTAAATTGGAACTCATTACAGACTTCTTAACGTTACGTGATCCTGCTGCTCCGTGGACCTGCAGCATAGACTCAGCTAAAGCCTTGGGGAGGTACATAGGACACAACCTCTCCTTTTGGACATGTCCTTGTGCCAGTGTCACCCTTTGTGTCTGTGTTCTCCAAGTCCATGTTCTGAAAGGGACACATGGGCCTTTGTTGGGCCTTGTGTCTAATTGCACATGGTCACACCAACAGGCAGTGAAAGTAGCACTTAGTTCAGCAAATTACCTTAGTGGGGTAATTACCTGCTTGTTAGGTGGCTTTGTGGTCACCTGTACAGAGCAGCGCATTACACCTGGACTATTGTCAGAAGCCCGCAACAGCATCCCGAAAACACTCCTCCACATCCCTCCCTTTTTCTGTGCCTCCTTGTCCCCGTTCACCTGAACGTGCTGATTGTCTTTCCCAATAATTGCCCCAGCTTTATAATTACAGGGGTAAGGGAAAGTGGCTAAGGTATGTTTTTCTGTTTTTTTCTTCTTCTTTTTTGCAGACACAATATCCTGCCACGCCTCGAATCTGTTTCAAAAACTGCTTTGTGTCAGTGTTATCAATGACCCGGCACTGTGCTTGGGAAACTAGATGGCTGAAAACGAACGGAAAATCTGTCACAATTATTCACGCCCAGCTAAAATGAAGCTGGCTGTGGACAGTGGGAGGAGAGGAAGGGAAAAGTGAGAACTTTGCATTATGAAATATGCTATATGAGTATAATCTTCTGGGTTTTGTGTGTGCTGTGGCGTGTGCCAAGCTCCTAGGTGGGCAATCTCAGAGACAGTAGGGAGGCCCGGTGTTATTTCTGGGCATATTTAGCATGGCCTACATGGGTGTTAGGCTCTAAAACTGGAACACAAGTCATAAAGGATATGAATGAGCTTCCAACTTTTTTCACCTGCACATATATCTAAAACTAAATACATAAAAGTGGAACATGATCTTACTCAGAAGCTTCTATTTAAAAAGAAATGCATTCATGTGCTATTATTTATTAGTTTTCAATAAATCGTTTTAATGATCCTTCACAGAAATGTAATATTTAAGGGGTAAAATCTCTGTTGAATTGAATTACGATTTGATACGGGTTAGGTTTGTAGGCCGCATAAAAATTCGATAGCCGTGTCAAATCGTTATATTATTTTATCTTTTTTATTTAAAAGAAATTCAGACTGCTGTGTTAAATTGCTGTCTGTGTTGCTCATTACTGTCACCACTAAGTCACAGACTCCTCCCAAACCTTGCGATGATTTGTTCCCTCGAGGCTTGCTCTCACTCTCTCGTCTTTCTCACTCTATCACTGTTGCGATCGGATTTCTCCGGCCCATCTGATGACTCTCTGCCCCTTCATCCAGTACCCCTGGCTGTGTTGTGACATGTCTACCTCCGTCTACCTTTATCAGCATGTCTGGCCCCGTACTGTGGTCCTGTGGCCATGTGTTAGGGATGGGAGTAGCAGGGCTCAGTATGGGCTGCAGATGTGAGAAGGAAGGTTGACGATGTTAAACGGGCAACTGGCCATGGAGATATGGGGATAACATGACCTCTGAGTAATAGTCTACCTGCCCCCCAGCCTGCTCCATCAGGCCTTGCTGTGTCTTTAGTTTTCTGGAGCTCTCTGGAGGTTCTTGCTGAGCTCTCCAGTTTGACCTAGAGACCACCACATCTTCTAGACTTTCAATGAAAGCAGGGTCTGTGGACAGGATGGTGTTAAGCTGACATTGCTGATTTTCATTTGACGAGAGTTGATTGAGAGTTGATCTTGAATGGATTTTTGCTTAAGCGTAAAGTCCAATTTCCTTTTGAACCAAATTCTGAGATATTTGAAATGTAATATATTAGAAATATTGCAATGTATATACTCACTATGTTTCAAATAAATGATTAGAAATAATAGAAATAATCTTGACAGACAGATTAGATTCACACAGTAGTATTAGAAATGATTATCAATCATTATCATCCAAAACCTGTGATGGAGCGACTTTCCGTCCTGTCTGTAGTCTTATTTTGCTCCTAGTACTCCCAGGATAGGCTCTGGATCCACGGCGACCCTGATCAGGCTACTGAAATCACCTCCTGAAAATGAATGTATAAATTAGTTGTACTGCTTTAAACCTCATGTTGTGTGTCAAGGTCTAATCATTCAGTTGAATGGGTATTGTTATGCCAAACACTCTGTTTGTGCAGCTGCTTCAGTATTCCGATGGTAGTTATAAATCAGTACAGTCACTTTGCTTGGCCGAAGTGAAACTTTGTTTGGTTTCTTATGCACCTCAGGGTTTCTATGGTTTCAGATGCATAAAAGCTCTTTCCAAGGTCATGACCACAGGTGACCCTGGTTCAGGAGGATGGAGTTGGGCTTCCTAAGAAGAATAAAGGGGAAATGTGCACTTCCCAGACCTCCCAGTGCCCCCGAAAACCAGTGATTTATGGTCCCCAGTGTGGAGTTTTTCTGATTGGGTTTATGGTGGAATTTCCACCTTCTCTTCTCCTCATTGTCATGGGGGGTCCAAACACCTAAATATAACCCACAGTAAAGTGAAAGAGATGATGCAATATTTGTGAATGATGAGTTGAGAAAATGTTTAGCATGCAATAGGTCATGAGGTCCATCTAATTAAGACATGAGCTAGGAATCATCTCCTTCCTTGTGTTAGGCGTGTATGAGTTATGGAGGAAGATCAAGAATCACACTTGACTTTCACACACACACACACACACTCAAATGGAGCTATCCATGGGTCACTTACCTCCGCTTGCCGCCCACTGGCTGGCCCCCTTCTGAGCTGCATTGTCTGATTGAGCGTGTGTGTGTGTTTGTGTGTGTGTGTATTTGTCACACCTTCAGTAGGCCATGCAGGTTCCCAGCTGCAGCAGCAGAGTGTGATTAGCATCTCCACTGGCCTCCTGTGCTCAGGTAGCAGCCGCCCCTGTCCTGCTGCTGAGAGAAGCCACCGGTGTGCTGGCACAGGTTCAGACACACTGTGAGCTCCACCAGGCGTCTCTCCTCTGAGAATCTCAGTGAGATATACCAAAATGCGGCCTCACTACTGTCCTTCAACTCACACTGATCTACAACAGAATATCCACCAGGAGCCATTTTAGTCTCTTTTTTTTTTAACAGTGAGGGATTGATGCTAGCTCCAAGAGGTTGATCCTAGATCTAAGCCCAGATCTGTTACAGTAGCATTATTAACACCCAGACACACATATTTCGAAATGTTGCTGATTACATTAACGTACATCAGGAAATCCAACAGCATCTCTTGCAGTAATTTTCAGGGTTCTAATATGTTGAGAAAAAAATAAATAAATAAATACAAAGACATAGAGAATGGCATTTTTGATTGGGGGTAGATGAGCAGGACGAGTGCTTAACAAAGCCTTAAATGATTATTAAGCTACACCCAAGTCCTCCAAGCTGCTAATAATAATAATAGTTGGATAAAAGTAGGCCAGGAGCAAGCATGAAATATGTGCAGCCACCATGACGGGTCCTGCTCCATCTCCCTCACTGTGAACCATGCTGGGGACACATGGCAGTCTGGGAGAGCTGCTGCTTGTCTCTGTGTTGCAGAGAGAATGACAGAGCATCATGTGTGATATGAAGAAGGAACAAAAGAGTGTGTCATTTCCCCTCTGTCTGATTGAAAGCAAGCAGCAGTGCTTTAGTAATTAGGCTCCTGTGGATTATGAAGAAAAAAATAGCTGTGCCACTATCTGAATAGTGTGTATGCAGCCCGTGCTTTTGTGCCATAATTCTTTTTTCATGTATTTTTTGGCACTGTTTTTTATATCTTTTATTGAATTCTCTTGCCGATCGCTGTCGTCATGGTGCGGTAAATTTACAGCATCACTATTAAGTACGAACACTAATGTGTATTGTTTGATGTCGGCTCCTGGGGATTTGCAAAATACAGAAAGGAAATTGTTCTCGATGAGTTTTAGTGCTCAAAGAACAATAAACAAGACTTTCATTTCAACTAAATAAGTTTTGCTCAGGATCTTGTATTACAAGTTATGTTTCCAGGATTTGTTAAAAGATGTGAGGTGACCTTTAAATGACAGTTTCTTCTTCTTTTTTTTTTTTTTTTTTTTTTTACGATTCTCATTAGTGTTAGGTTTGAGACCTTCGGTGTAGAATATAACGTCTCAGACTTCAACAAAGAAATGAGCTTCTAGAGGACAGTGAGGATCAGATTAACTGCATCAAGGATAAGAGTGAAGAAAACCAGCTCAGGGTAGAGGATAAATGTGAGCCTTCAATAAGGGTCCGATATTCTTAGTATCACTAAAATGAAATAAAGGTCCAAATCTGAATTGGTTTTACACAAATATTACACAAATATATTCCTTTCATTTCTTTCATATGGTAATATACAGTATAATCAAGTACAAAACTCAGTATACTAATAATAATAATAATAATAATAATAATAATAATAATAATAATAATAATAATAATAATAATAATAATGTGGACATTGAAAGAACATTAAATATTAACTATAAAATGGACCATTCACAGAATTTGAAAGAAAAGGCCCTGAGGCTATCATATCATCCATGCATGCATATATTTTCTGTAGCGCTTATGCCACACAGGGTCACTGGGAATCTGAAGATTATCCCAGAGGATTCGAGGCACAAGGCGGAGAACATCCTGGACGGGGTGCCAACACATCACAGGACATCTCTCTCACACACACACACTCACTCACACACCCATTCACACACTACAGACAGTATAGAGATGCCAATCAAAAATGCATGTCTTTGGACTGGGGGAGGAAACTGAAGTTCCTGGAGGAAACCGCAGAAACACAAGGAGAACATGCAAATTCCACACACCCTTTGTGAAGGTGGGAATATGTGAGTATAAATTTTTTATATATTGCACTTGAGTTTTTTTTTTTTTTTTAGGGGGGGCAAGGTAAAATGTTATTTTTTTCCAATTAAAAACTGAAGGTTACAAACATTTGTTGCAATAAACCACAATAAGCATGTATACACATGGCCTGAATGTATTGCTGTGTGTTTTGTCCTCCCTGTAACATTCATCATGATGTGACAGAAAGTTTTTGTTAGAAACAAAGCAAACTACTATCTGCATAGTAGTATTACATAGAAGTAGATTTATAGCAAATCTTTTTAAGATACATGTGCATGCAGTGTGTGTGTGTGTGTGTGTGTGTGTGTGTGTGTGTGTGTGTGTGTGTGTGTGTGTGTGTGTGTGATGAAGAATTGCTGACCCACTGTGTAAAACTGGCTAATGTTTCTGTATAAATCATCTTGTCTAAATATCCTTACTTGTGTTTCACACGCTGCTGAAAGCTAAATTAATTTCAACACACAATATGGTCCTTTACATGCAGATGTCTGTTATTGTGGTTAGATCATGTTAGCACAATGGCAGAATGCCATCGTCTGTGAAAGATTAAAAAAAAAGTACTTTTTAGATTTGGATCTCACATATATCATGTGTATCATTTCAACTTCACCACATTAATATTAATCTAAAGATCCAATAGAAGTGAAAATCTGCTTTGCCTATAGATTTGTTTATGTTGAAACCAAGCATTGCTTTGTGTGTCATAGGTGACTGATGATTCCCTGCCATGGAAATGAACTGATCCTGCTAATGCTGAATCTTTTAGTTCTGGCTCTTCAGCAATCAAACTGATTTTCAGTTTTTTCACAAATATCTTACTGAACACCCCCCCCCCACACACACACACACACACACACACGCACGCACACACACACACACTCTTGTCTTTTTCATGTTTGCATGTTCTCTGTCATGTTTTTCAGTGTCACTTTTTACTGACATCTTCCACCTGTAGTAGACCAGACGTGTATAGTGTGGGGGATTGTGTGTGTCACTACACAGCTTCACTGTAAAAAACCTGTCAGCATATCTGTCTATAAAGTGTGTTGAGTGCCTGCACGCTGCATCTGGCTGCTACTTCCACACCGGTCGGTTTGAAGCAAATTTCAAACATGCGAAAGGGAGCGAAATTTGCACCGGTGCCACAAAAATTATCCGGCAGGAGTGGTGCTGGTGGGCATATAGGGCAGCTTTCAAAGTGACGCCATCTCCATATGGTTTACTAGATAATGCTTTATCCGCCATCTTTCCCTGTTCTCTCTTCTGCTCTGTAGCCCGTGGCTACGTTTCTATCTCTGCATCAATTAGCACATGATTAATACAACAAGCAAGCAGTTTAGAGGTAATGGCAGACAATTAACATCTCATTCCACCATAAAGGGCTCTGCTAAATACATAAGCCATTGGCTGGAATTGAAATAAGTGTTTGTCCTAATTCATATGCTATCTAATGTGAAGTGGGCCCACTTTGTATGCCACGACGCCATTAATCTAATTAGAGCGAGCTGCAAATGAAGCAGTGTCTCTCCAAAGAGGATGAATGAAGCACTGCTTTTGTTACTTAGCGCCATGCCATCGCTGTGCCACGCTTGCACTTCAAATGCCAATCTTGAAAATTAACTGCCTTGAGCACAGGGAGCCAAACTTGTTGCTGCTTTTCCACACCCCTCTCTATCTCTCTCCCTCTCTCTCTCTCTTTCTCTTTTTCTCCCTAATTACGAGCATTTTGCAAACACAACTGTGCACACTGCTAAAATAGAGCTGTAGCGTCGCTGTCATGGGCTTTTGCTGATGGAAAAAAGCGGCACTGCTTAGATTAAATGATGTCTTTTGATTGACAACTACCTTGAGACTGGGCTGATGGAGTTGTCAAGCCAGAATGCTAACAGGCTGCCACCACTCCAACTGCAGATGCACTGTGCACTGGTGCATCACACGTGCATGTGCACTCACACACACACATACTGTATATACACAAACTCTACACACGCTCATTTCTCAACACAAATACATGGGAGAGTAGAGGCACGTTTTGTAAATACCTTTATGATTTTAACATCATAGTGCTAAAGTGTCGAAAGAGATCATGAGTTGGGAGCAGCTTAAAGTTTCGAGTAGCAACACCATGACCTGGGAAACGGCAATCTCTGTGGGAAAATCGCTGTGCTGTTTCTGATATGCCGTGAGCATGGGTCACTTGGGGAGGATGATATTACCGCTGCACATATTTCAAACAAATGCCTCTATGGAAATTTTGGTATTAATGATAGGAAGCGTATTGAATATGAGGTATTCGTTGCAATACATAAGAGGATCATGGCAATGTAGGACAGTGTATTTTATTAAAGTAAAGACATAAATTAAATGCACTGGGCTTTGGTTAGCTTTGAGTAGAGGTCAACTTAAAACCCATAACGCCGCCTCCAAAGAGACTGCATTATCTCATCTGATATAACCTTCATGAAGGATTTTGATACAGTGTGAATCCGTGTACTTTTCACAGGAATATGCAAAGCAGCTTGGCTGGCAATGCAAGAGACACCTGAGGGCTAATGACTCAGTGAAAATCTCTCACCTTCATGCATCCAGTCTCTAACTCAGTCACATACAAATGAGAGAAAGACATAACAAGGTGGAGCAAAGAAAGCAAAACAGAGATATAGAAGGTGAGTGACTCTGTGTATGAGTGAATATAGGTGTATATATTCCCATGTGGTCTAGATCTAGCCACAGTTCTATATTGTTCAGCCGTAAAGAGCGTCTCAGGGGTCTTCTTCCCTTGATCATGAGCACTATGGTCAAAGGTCATTGCGGGCCAAGAGTGACCACCCTCATGCCACATTTGCTTGCCGGATTTCTCCCCCCTCCCCTCCTCTTTCCCTCTCCCTCTCTTTCATTCTCTCTTCCCTCCTCTCAACAAGCGCTGGTTTTCATCTTCTGAAACAAAAGCTAACTGTTTTGCTCGGAGCCAGATCAAGGGCCTCCCTTTTCCTCCAGGAGAGGTGGGAAAATAAACATGGTGCACGGCAATACCTTCTGTCGCTTCCAGGCTCACATCTGCAGCACCGCCACTCAGCTGCTGGAGAAGCTGTGCTGTCTCCACACTACACACCATATCCCCCCTCCCCAATACTGCTTTCCAAAGCAATGTTCCCCTGGGACAGGCCTGTTTATCAGCTAGCCTGCCAACCACATGATGGAACCCCCAAGGAGCATCAAACAGTACATGCCCGTATGGTGGCGGTGCAGGTCAGGCCCTGCTCTGAGGTACATACTCTCAGCTGTGGACACACACATGCACATGGTTTGAAGATCATAGCCTTGTGTGTGCTGTTATCTAAAGGCATTTTAATTTAGCCAAACATGTTGGCTGTTACAGAGGAATGGGATTGTTGACAAGCATGACTTCTTGTCATTGACTTCTGTGTTAATTGTACGGATTAATAAAAAACGATTTTTTTGATAGCAAAGTTCTTTTGGTTTATTATTTTTTAACTATTAGTGTTTTCCCTTCCTACACTATCCACATCCACTAGCCAATATCAACCCGTATACGGAAAAAGGATACATAACACTATCCTCCAAGTGCAGCAAGGTACCCTGTGATATTGCAGACTGAAAATCCAAAATCATTTTCGGCAGCTGGCTTCATGTGTCTCAGAGGACGCACGTGCAATAGGGGAGACTGGGCTAGCAGGTGGGAATTGGCTACGGAGAAAATTGGATTAAAAAAAAAAAAGTTTCACCTAGCTTCACTTAAAGCTTAGGATTGAGCAGTATGCTACAGCTCTCTGGATTACTCCTCTAGATAAACCCAAGCTGTGCTGCTCTTGTCGCTTACCGAGGAGTGGGTACCGTCCCCAACCTCTACCTCAATCATATCCACCTCTCGTGTGTTTTAATGAGAGACGCTGTCCTGCTAGCATGCTTTCCCTTATGGCCTGCATGGCAGACTTTCATTTAATCCAGCGAGGCATGATAGTGGCCGAATCCAACAGGGCCGCATGGAGTAATGCTGCATTTGAATTTGGCATTGTGTCCCGCGGCGTCGCATTTCACTTGGCCTGCGATAACAAGTGACTGTTCTAATTGCTGCTGTCCCAACTGTGCGATTTAGCCGAGTGCCCTGCTCTGGTTAGGCACCGGTCCAGCGCCACTTGCCTCAGAGAGATAGCAGCGGTGCATGCTGAGTTTTCCTGCTCTCCCTAAGCACACGTTATCATCACCAGAGCATGAAGGAAGGGCACACAAATGCACACAAACCCACTGAGTAATTTGTATCTCATCTTATTTGTCCAGTCATTTCATATACACTGAGTTATTTATTTTTTTTCATTTCTTCGAACATATTATAGAGTATAGAATTAAATGCCCTTAAACATTCGGTAAAGCGATGATATGCAATACGCCCACTACATGAATTATCATGATTATTTTCAGGACTTGATAAGCTATTCAGACCTAACACAGGAACGCTATCATAAATATCTACTAGCATTCTTATGGAATTTATTGCACTCTCAAAATTACAAGCCAATATTTCAGGCAGGAAAATGCTTTTTTTTTTCTCTTTATTTCTGAAAGCAGAAGTATGTCAAAATTCTAATACATCAGCTCATAATTTTACCTTTCTTTAAATATCCGAAATTATAATCTCAGAGTTTGGACTTAATACATTGAATGTTTGACTTAAAATCTCAAAATCTTCTGATCAAATACAGTATATCAACACATAGATTTACTATCTTAAGATTCTGCGTTATCTTAAACATCCGAATGAATATCTCAAAAGTCTGATTTCATCTATCAGCATATTGATTCATTACCTTTAACTTTTGATCTCAGAATTCAGACATCATATCAAGAAAATTCAGTGTTAACTGTATATCTGTATTTTTGATTTATTACCTCAAGACTTATCTCAAAAATCCACTGAATACCTCAAAATTCTGAATTAATATATCAAGATTTTTTTTTTATTATCTCAGAATTTTGACTTATCGCAAAATCTGTCACTTTATGATTAAATTATTTTGTCAAGTATAACATTGCTTGAAAAATTTAAGGAACGATCAGAAATTCAACATTTATATCATAATCTTAGTAAACCAATTAAAAATAGCGGTATAATTCAATATAATATTGAAGTATTAAGAAAAATAAGTCCAATCTTTAAGATAAGTACTATACAGTACATGCTTTTAGCTCTAATACTTTTATTTATAATCTTCTCACAAGATGTCGCTCTTCAGGATTTAATTGTGAAGTGTCTTTCTTTACCAAATGCTCTCTCTCACTAAAGCAAATGAACAAAAATCTGACTTTATCTCATATTAAATTGAATCCCATGGCAACAGTAAAATATCAGTGCAATCTTTGGGAGTGATGCTTGCGCTTGTAGTGAGATGCACACCAAAAAATTGGACTTGCCGTTCTCCAGGAACAGACTACAGTACTTCAGCATTTGCTTTCTGCAACTTACAGCTTTAAGACACTGCATACTGCTGCGCTAGTGTTGTACAAAGCATATGCGTAGCCCTTATGTAATCTTAGCGTCGTATGAAGTGTGAATGGATTGCACTGTTGGCCTTCTAGCATAGCATTTTCCACCCTATTCAGACCCTGGGACCAAAAGGAGAGTTTTGCCACGCTTTCATCTCCTGCTAGCCACTGCTGCCTCTATCTGCATTATTCATCACGTTTACCTGAGCCTCCCTTAAAACATCCACCCACTTACCATGTGTGTACTACACATCTAGCAAACAGAAGCAGATTGACAACTTTGATAAATAAATAAACAAATGATTGTATGCATGAATCAGAGATAGGTTGCCATCTTCTGGACTACTGGTAAAACATCAACATTGGCCCCCCGAACGATGCTTCAAGCATGTATCCTCACCTGAAGCAGTCCATCCTACAGCTCATAATTTCTGTTTTGACAGGCTAAAGGGCTATTTGTGTCAAAATGATGACATTAATAGCAGGACCTCAACAAGGATGATCTCCAGGATCGAGGTAATATTTTGTCGTCGAGTTCTGCTGGCTTTTCTCCCTTCATTACTCCATGACTTCATGCTATGTGCTGGAGGAGGGCTTTAATTAGTACAGCCCATGCTGGAGAGGCCTGGGAGTGGAGCCATCAGCCAGTTGACAAGTGTGTGTGAGTGTGATGGGTGAGGAGGGTGTATAGGTGTTCAGCTGAGTAAGCCACAACACAAGCCCCAGAATGTGCCAGAAGACAGTGATGGTGTCCCTTATTCCCTTGCATGCAGAGGCCTTGAGGATGGTTCAGCCTGTCTGGCCTTGCTTGACTCACTCTGTCTGGTCTACAGCGGTGACAAGCGAGCAGCTCAGAAGAGGAACATTTATTTCTTTGCTAATGACAGCATTTCTCTGAATGATCTACTTATTTTTCCTTAGCAAATGTACTTGCTTTGGATTTATTTTTTTTTTATTCTTTGACAAATCTTAAATATTTAATACTTAGACCCTGCTTTTTAACAAGTGTGGACGTTTATCTTTTTTTTGTTGTTTGTTTGTTTGTTTGTTTGTTTGATGGTGACACTTTGATGGCGATGCAAGTCGCACAATTGATTTCACGTTAAACTGAAAACTCAGGGCTTTGCACAAAGTATTCGGGCATGCTGAGCTCCAGTTTGATTCTCACTGGCACCGAGGGATGCAAACACCTGCAGGACAAACTAGCTCCTTTATTTCACCCCACAATAATACCCTTCAGTGTCTCTAATCGTCCTCCAGTTGGAAAGAGATCCATTATAATTTCATGGCTGAGTAGTTGACTGAGAACAATAGACCTTTTTAAAGGCTTTGACAAGTTTGTTCACATTTACCTGCATTCATCCCTTTAGCCTATACAACATATGCTCAAATGAACTTTTAAAGACTGTCTCAGCCTTTCACACTTCACGACAGCATTCAGTCTATTCAATCCTTGTGTGTTTCTCTGCCTTGTTACACTTAAGCGGAAAGAAAAGACAGTTGCACACACATTCAGCCACATGATAAACCAATTTCGATTGATTTATTTATTTTTTTTAGGAAATGAAATAAGCTCTACAAAGTTATTGCGCATAATTAATCAGAAACCAAATACATGTTCATACATCAGTTTAAATACATCTAAATTACTTGCAATAATAATTAGTCAACTTGTATGCACGGATTATTATGAATTAATATATGTGGAAATATTTTGAACGTATAGAGAATGTTTTTTGTTTGCTTTAGTGATTTGGTTCATTAAAGGACAAATCTAAGATTTGAATCTGGAGCTTTAAATCATTAAATAACATATTACTGAGTTGTTTTATTTGTTTTTAAAGACAGTAAACAGGAATATATCGATTTAAATAAAGTTTTAGTGTTTAGTTAAATTAGTTAACTGTTTTGACAGACTAGTTTATTTTGTTTGTAGGTTTTTCATTCACTTTCATTTCCTTACTTAATGTTAAACTTTGAAATGTGTTTTGGTCGAAATAATAAATGTGACAAGTGTTTAATTTAACAGAATTTCAGAATATATTTTTTACTATAAAATGAAAGACAGCTTTGTCTGTATTTGCTTACAGAGCAGATGTAGCTGTTTGATAATAAGTTACTTAGAGATTGTAAGAGCAGCAAAGGCTTTTTCTTTGCCTTTTCTTTCAACCCCCACCATGTTTTTTTCACCGGCCATGTCCTCATAGCTTGGGAACACATTGCGTTCACTTGGTTAATTTTCCTGAGAAGATTTAATCATGAAAAAAGTAAAAACACTTGACTGGTTCAGACTCGTGTATGTAATGAACATTGTGGCGATATGGTGTAATTGTATTGAGCTGATACTGCAAGAATTGTAGTCAGGCTTTATTCAGACCTTTATTCAGGGTTTATAAAAAGTGAATTCAGCTGTCGAGCTCAAGTGCTCCCAGCCACTCCGAGCCTCTCCACTTCTCTTTTTATTTGATTTGATTGCCATGTCTAGCCTTTAAAGACTCCAGTCTCTAAAGACTTTTGTGTTTTCCTTTTCTTGTTAATAATTTAATGGAGTGTGAAACTAATGCAAACAAGAAAGAGTGACACTGAGCTCTTATTTCCTTTATTCAAGGGGAACAAAGACGCTGATCTGAAGAGTCATCATGCATTAGTAGTAACTTGTGCATCTTATTTTACTCAGTGTTCACAAAATAAATAATTACAACCAGAGTTTACATAATATATCCTGCCCTTTTTCGAGAATTTCAGACTTACCATGCATCTTTGAGAAAACACTGAATCCTTCTACAGTTATAAATGATTTAGTTTTCTTGATATATATATATATCAAGAAAACTAAATAATTTATATCAAAGAGCTATAAAAGATTTATATTAGAGTTTATATTATATATAACAGTGTATATTACATCAGCCATCTTTCACAATCTGAATATCATAATAGCTTTAACAACATACACCATTAGTGCATTATTAACATGTAATGTCTCATAATATAATCCCAAACAACACTGTTTAAATGCATTACAGCAATAATAATAATAATAATAATCATAATTGTAATAAAATCACAAAGATAATTTTACATTCTACTCACTACAGAATGACAAACAAAATAATAATAATAATAATAATAATAATAATAACAATAATAATTATTATTGTTATTATTATTATTATTATCATTATTATTATCATTATTATTATTATTATTATTATTGTTATTATTATTATTATTATTATTATTGTTATTATTATTATTATTATTATTATTATTATTATTATTTTATCCAGTCTTTTGTAGTTTCCATCATTGTCATCAAGAAGGCTAAGGATACTTTAGCCCTTCTGTTACATATATACTGTTATCTAAGTGATTTATTTCTGTGTTACTTCTTTCCATCATATCAGTTCACAGCATTGCTTTTTAATTTACATTCACTGTTTGATCAAACAAAAAAAAACTAAACAATACTTGTCATTAGTTATTTTGAACCTTTTCAGATAAAGCTAAATTATTATTATAATAATTATTCTATTATTGTTTTCATCAGGACCACCTGAACATGGTCTGAACAATACTGCAACTAATTATCATTACACGACCTTCTAATTAATCAGGAAAATAACACAAATATCTCTGATAAGGGTTGTTTGTGTATGGTTCTGCATGCGGTGTTGTAGTGTTGTGCAACCTGCTCAGCTGTAATGCACTTGGCATATACTGTTGCGCAACTTCAGATCTTGTTTTGATGCTTGATGTCAAAGCAAGTAAGAAAAGCTGTAGGTTATTGAATGAGGGTGGGCCTGCTTTGCTCACACTGTAGGAAAACTGCAGTGAGTGAGTGAGTGAAGCGCGTTTTAAATCACACTCGCTCTGGGATGATTGACAGGCTGTTGACAGGAGTATTGTGGCAGTATTTAGCAAGGTCCCAGGACCCCTGCAGCTAAAGTGAATTTTATGGAGTCGTCGGTCAGTCACACGCATAAAGCAAAGTCAAGCAGCCTCTACACTCATGCAAATGAACAGACTTCACGTTCTGACATGAGCGATATGCTGCTTGATCAGATCTTTGAGAGCCATAAACACACACACAAACACACACACGCGCGCGCGCGCGCACACACACACACACACACACACACACCCACAGACACACACCCACACACGCACGCACACACACACACAACTTATTGACCATTATGCACTAAACAAATGTACCCCTTTTCTACCGAGGGCCCGGGCACGCACACACACACACACACACACACACACACATACACACACGCACGCACACACACACACACACACACACACATACACACACGCACGCACACACACACATGCACACACACCCCTTATTGACTATTATGCGCTAAAATTGTACCCCTTTTCTACCGAGGGCCCGGGCACGGATACACACACACATGCACACACAAATGCATACACACAGACATGCACACACACACACACACACACACACACACACACACACACACACACACACACACACATTATTGACCATTAAGCACACACATTGCGCACACAGTGTGTGTGTGTGTGTGTGTGTGTGTGTGTGTGTGTGTGTATGTGTGTGTGCGTGCATGCGTGCGTGCGTGTGTGCGCGTGTGTGTGCGCGCGCGTGCCCGGGCCCTCGGTAGAAAAGGGGTACATTAACAGAGCTCATTTACAATGTATGGACTCCGCCGGGTGGAACAGGGCCAGATATGTGCCGCTTAAGCGCTTGGCTAACAAAGCTTAGCATTGAGTCGGGGGAGAATCTGTTGTGCTTCTCTAATGCCTCTGTAATTATGACTTATTAATGGAGAGATTACGCAGTGAACTGAGCAAGGAAATAAACACGGCATCATTATCCAGGGTTATGGAGAACAAATGAATTTACATACTGACGGGAAATAGAAACTCGGACAGCTGCAAATCAAATGTTAAACATTCACTTTCACTGAAATCGAGTTTGCCTTGAATTTTTGAGAAATCATACAATTTAGAGTGCTGACATTATTCTTTAATTCAAATGCAACTGGCTTTGATTTGATCTTGTAATTAATTAATATTAGTTTACAACGGAGAGGCTTCTCCCATGCCAAATGTACATGTGAAACATCACCACATTTCTCTTGCAGATACAAACAAAAATGTTCAGTCAGGGATTTTGGGGCTTTTTGGTTCGTGATGTATACAGTCTGATAAAACCTGCATGATCAGTCGTTTAAAGAAAGAGAAGAACGCAGTGAATGACACTTCAATTGGACAAAATGTGAATCAGACGCTCCTGTTTGTTTGTTTGTTTGTTTGTTTGTTTGTTTTCTTGTTTGCTAGGCCTGTTAATTAGGCCTGTCTGCACGCGTATCTTTTTCCTTCAATTGACACCCCCCTAAAATAGTAGGTTATAATAACACCAACAGCAACAGCAACAATATCAATAATAATAATAATAAGAAGAAGAAGATGAATAATAATAATAATAATAATAATAATAAGAAGAAGAAGAAGAAGAAGAAGAAGAAGATGAATAATAATAATAATAATAATAATAATAATAATAATAATAATAATAATAATAATACTTTTTAAAGCATTAAGGGTTTAAACTGAACCTTTAATTGTCGCTTTTATTGTGTCTATTTCACCTGGAACGGATATAGTGTGCATTTAAAAGGGATTTAATCTACAGACGCGTAGAAACGTTTTTTGGAAAGCTTTAATGGAGTTATGCAACTTTCTCTGTAAAATGATTAATACTCCAGTGACAGTAAAAGTAGTTTGTTACGCTTTTTCACGTGCGGCAATTGAATTTATTCATTAAAACTCTCCAATATTGAAAAATGCTCCCCTTAGTTCAGCACTTTTTTCTTACTTCCCTGAACATATTTTGCGCTCATTTTTGTAGGCAGCACTGCCCCTGTAGGTCATTTGAAGAACTGCAGCCTGGGAGCTGTAATAAATTATATATAACATTTTTTATTGCTCAGCCTTATTCACATTTAATAGCGCAATTCATTTTTATACTGTTCACACCAGATACCAGCAATCATGTTCAAAGTCAGTTTTTATTCAATAATATACGTCCGGTTTTCTGCCATGAATTATTTATTTCATTGGAGAATTGCAATAAGATAAATCACAGTCTTGGCTGTTTATTTCTTAAAGGGGTGTCTACATAGAAAGCCATAACAAATGATACTGCTTCTAAATCCATTATAACAAATGAAATCTTTAGATGGGACACAAATATGTGCATATAATTTGATGGTTATCTTTTTTAAGAGGATGCATGCAGGCAGGGAAAAAATCTTGATCTTAAGGCCTAATTGCTTTTTTATGACCTAGCAATCCTGGAGGAAAAATGTGGCATAAAATCCCAGGGCCTAATTAAAGGATTTTCACTCGGAGGAGCAGGCAGCAGGGTTCACACTGTTTGTCTGTCGTGGCTGGTTGCTCGGCGGCAGAAGGTGATAGTGGGGTGAAGCCCCGTTAGCCTCGGAGCCTTCTGTTAAATTTGGCAGAAAAACATGCCGAGCCTGAGGAAGAACAAAGGCACAGAAACCACACTATTGGGCAAGAATAGCCCAATGTATCCCAAACTATCGACTGAATTGGGGTTCCTTCTCATCACCGTGCACCATTTCATCTGCTTGAAATCAACTGTACTCATTCATTTGTCCAGTGTGCTTGAGTATTCCTTGTTCCTTGAACATCACCAACACTGTGAGCGATTACAGATACTTTGCTCGTCTTGGTGTTTCTGCTGGTGTTGAGGGACCGTGATGATGGGATGAGTTGTTTGAAACAGATAAACCCACACATCCTCTGCCACCATGACTGATGCACCTGTGCACAGTCATTGTGGATGTTTAACACAGAGGAGAGCCATATGTCACTGGCACCGTTTCCTCCCGAGGCTTGCAATAGACAGATTTCTAATTTCTATAGACAGAAATGTGAAGGGGGAAATGTATTAAAAAGAAATCAGGCACAAATGAAAAAGTGGTCTCAGAAAAATGATCTCGGTGCAGATTCCTCTGTAGCAAACAAATTGAGCACTAATAGTGTCTTGTACCCATCTTCCTCACTAAATAAGCTGCCCTTCAGGACGTCCTCCCACCTTCTTCCAATCCTAACAAAAGCAGAAGCAATTGTAGGTTTTTAATATCAGATAGTGAGAAAGCAGCTCTGGTACACTCTTCCATCTGGTGTTAGCGGAGCAGCCTGCAGGCCGCAGGAGGAAGAGGAGGAGGTGAAGGAGGAAGAGGAGGCAGTGGAGGAGGAGATTCCCTCCTTCTGAGAGGAGCACAGCTGTTACTGTACATGGTCGTGTACAAGACTGAAAGTTGGCTTCACTATACTCGGTATACCGTGATATTTAGCTTTGCTGAGAAAATAAAACAAAAAGAAATGCAACTCAAGGGCAAAACAGCAACACTATTTTAACAAAACCTACAAAAACATAGGCAAAAATGTTTACTACTACTACTACTACCACCACTAATAATAATAATAATAATAATAATAATAATAATAATAATAATAATAATAATAATAATAATAATTACCATATAGGAAGGAAACAATTTAGGCTAAAAAAGTCTACACTAAAATAAATATATGCATCCTTGTAAAGAATATAATGTTTTTTGTCTATCCAGTTTTCATTTGACAATTTGACGCCACTGGGCTTTGTTCAGCATTTCTTCATTTTTTTATTTTTATTTTTATTTTTAAAGTTAAAGAGCTGGAAATCATGTGTGTGACAGTTTTCTCGCAGTAAGCCTGGAAATCGCACCCCTCTGTTCGTCTGGAGCAAATGAACAAGATAATCTCAGTGCAGTCAGCCTTCACAGCTGCAATTTCAGACTGCTTTAAAATCCTATTTTATTGTCATGCTTACCCGAAAATGAATAATGCGCACATTAGCTGGTGCCAGTTAATAAATTTCCGTCTCAGCGCTCTGTAGCCTGCTTTTGAATAAAAACCTGCGAGCTTCGTTTTATTTCTGTCAAACAGCTCAGCGCGTGATCAATATTATTATTATTAACAACCCTGTTTTAAACATGTTTAGGTTCAGAAATACTACTACTACTACTACTACTACTACTACTAATAATAATAATAATAATAATAATAATAATAATAATAATAATAATAATAATAATAAATAAATAAATAAATAAATAATCATATCAATAGTAATGATAAAAAAGAAAAAGAAAGAATAAATAATAAGAAATAAATAAATAATAATAATAATAATGATTTAAAAAATACAAATAAATAATAATAATAATAATAATAATAATAACTTTGACATTATTCTCTTTACAATATTAAAAATAACATTTCTACCACTACAGCATTAAGTTCCCTTACAGAAAAGTCACACAATTCACATTTGAAATGTATATTTGTGTTTTGTACAAACCCTTTATATATATATATATATATATATATATATATATATATATATATATATATATATATATATATATATAGTGCATGTTTCTATTTTGTGCACGTGTTTATAGATGAGTCATTTATTTTCATATATGAATTCATTGCATAAGGCACGTGATCTTCACCCGCGCCCACATTGCTCACGTGATGTCTCGTGTATAGGTTACTTGTGAAATTTGAAACTTTAAAACTGACTGTCATAATGAGTTAGTCTGAGCTTAAACGACAAGCAAATGGTCAGACAAGCCAACGCTGTGGTGTGTAATCATGATTTACACGATGTTTTGGACTGAGATATTAGTTAGATACAGATCAGAGCTAACAATTAGTCACACACGAATAAGGTGGATGTGAACACAAGGCCAATTTAAAAGCCCAGTGTGGCCACATTAGCATCCAACATGTAAGCACAATTTAAATGGTCAATAATAGTTTTAAAACTAACTTAAATAAACAAGCAAACAAATAAATAACTAAACAAATAAGGTAAAACCTAAAACTTAAAGTAAGATCAACATCATCATCATCATCATCATCATCATCATCATCAACAACAACAATAATAATGTAGCCTGCATTCCTAATAATCCAGTTTCTAGCTATTGATGGTTGAAGGCAAAATGCAAAGAGATTTCAAAGCAACTTCCAAAAAAAAAGGGTTGTTTATAATCAGCTTGTTGCTGCTTATGCTTGAATTTATTGATTAAATGCTGATACACCAAAAACCATTCATTTCAGCGCTGCTGTAGGATTATTTAGAAAAACAGAACATGACAAACAGTGTATAAACCACAGAGACATGTCTATAGACCTGAACCATGCTTAGGCATATTTTCTCTAAGTGACTGACTGCTGACTTTTTGCTGTCATTCAATTAGCAATGAATATCCCAGTCCAAGGATTTAGGGGTTAGGATTGGAAGACATCTGCAAAATGTACCATCAATTAGCCGGAGAGACAACATCACAATCTATCAGGATTGTCTAGGGAACTGGAGGGCGAACCAGAGAGAGCATTTCAGAGCAGCAACATTGACAACATCCTGTCAGATTGATAAGCAGCTCTGTCAGAGGGTCTCTCGACTGTAAAATGAAATTCAGGACCGAGTACTCAACATACGGATAGATCCACACAGCTTATAAATATCAGTATAGGCAACAAGAGTCTACTGCTATCTAGAGCATGTTTAAAGGGCTACAGTCTCAGACCAGTGACTATGAAAAGACTACATGTTTAATTTAAGGGGAAAAAAACACACACAATTCACAGGTCCAGTATAACACAACTCTAAAGACAATTTCCAAAATTTGGTGAAGAGGAAACACAAACTAGTGGGATATTAATTATAGACAGAGTGGATTAAAAAAAAATGGGGTGTGTGGGGGGGGTAGGATTAATAGACAGTCATTTAAAGAGGAAACATGGCAGACATGTTTAGGTAAAGAACATTAATTAATCTTAGGCTCTGTTTGTACTACTTCTACTTCATCATACATATTTTGAGATAAAGTATTAGTATTAGAAATAAATAGCTAACAATTCTTCCCTTTTTCAGTGATGCTTCCTCCTGTAATTATTATTATTATTATTATTATTATTATTATTATTATTATTATTGGTAGTAGTAAAAGTTATTTCACAAAGAAGAGCAAGGAATGAATCTAAGCATGCATTTAATGGCAATTAAGAATCATAGCATTAATGCTTTTATATGAGCCTTGAGTATTTTATTTTTTAAAATGTTAACCCGGATTTCTGAAGGCAGATTTAAAATGAGGGGAAAGAAAAACGTAAGGGCTAAGTTGCAATCTTTAAACCTCATTTTATTTCTTTGTAAATTATGAATCATAATGCCGTTGCTCTTACAATGACAAGTCATTTATTTTTCAGAGAATTAAATGAAATATTACAGTAAGCACATCAGTTTGCCACACAAAGTGAACCCTGTGCAATGAGGAGGATTGCTGATGAGAACATTTTTTCCCCCAAACCTAAGCAAAAAAAAAAAAGAGATTATTTTTAAAATAGTCGGTTGATTTTAAAAGGAAGATTATAATTAAAAGTATAAATTTGGTTTGAAGCTATCCAATAACACTAATAACATCAATGCCTTATAAGACAGAAAAGACATTCAACAGTGCTGTCTAGAATTATTGGCACCCTTAATGGGGGAAAAAATTAAACATCAGGACAAACTATTTTTGCACTACAATGTGTTGTCATTAACAACAATTATCAAAAATGTTTAAAATGTACAGACATCCTTATGGAAGACATCCAAATTACATAATAAAAACAATTTTTAAAACCATAATAAATACCTTTTTTTTTCACCATGGGGAAAAAAACATGGAGATGGGGCTGACCTTCACAAATAAAGTAATGGATAAATAAGGTAAAAATGTACATTACAAACAATTGGGACAATAATTAAATTTTAACATGTCTACAAACAGTTGGAAGTTTGCCAGGAATTGGATCTAAAGCACAGGTACTTGAGATGTATCAAGATCATCTGTTCAACACTATTTCCATAACTGTTTGGAATCATTGCAAGTAGAAGAGAACATGACCTCATGATGTCACTAAATACAGTACTTGCAACTTTTTGTGCATGTTAACTGCGTAGAATGAAACCGCATAGGGTTCTGGATCACTGATGGGTTGTAGCTGTTGTCTCTTGTGAAGCTCATGGTTTCTAAAAGATTCTGATTTTGCTTGAAATAGAGCGAGATCAACAAGATCATAAACGTGCCGTGTTCACCATAGACCGATATGGTCATGACATTTTCAACACAATGTGGCCAGTTCTTTTATTTGTAAATAGAAATGGATCCTAAAAAAGCCACAATCACTTTATAGCCCCTTGACGACCTAGCTCACATTGATTTTTATATTCCCGTTACAGTAATTGGTAATATTTCTCTCATTACTTTTCACATTTTAAGTCAAAAGTTATATTCAAGGAAAATGTATTGCTTGTCTTTTTCGCTGATGTCGCCAAAATCACTGTATCAGCTGTTTTAAACTAGTAGTTTTACATGGCGAACACAGTGAAACATCCCAGTGCAGTTACAGTAAGTTTAAACAGTTTTAGAATCAAACATTATGGATAGGAAATAATTACGGTATAATTTATTATAGTGATTTATACTCAATATTGTCTTTATCAGTGATGCATATGATGACTTTCTTCATTATCATCATCTACACTATTTCTGAATGTACCTTAAACACCTGTGGCTCACGCTGTTAAAACAAACTGACCTCTACTACCAGGGTGTATTTGCAAAACCAGCAATGCTCTTTGTATGTTCCCTGGCGGTGGGAGGAAGCAGGTGAAAAAATAGAAGTGTCCTGAACTTTCAACTGAGGAGCGGACTTGTTGACAGAAGTTGTGTCCTGGGGTCAGCCTTCACTCAGCACTAACTTTCAAGAAGAGCCAGCATGTGTGAGATGCCCCTTGGGGATGGCGTCCTGCCTCCTTTGAAGCTTCTTCTCTATGCTGTGTTGTTTTCTTTTCTGCCATTGCCGCTGACTTCCTGCTTGGGGTGACCCTTGGGCTGTTGCACAACAGTGATGCACACTTGCAAAACACCTTTCTTAGATTAACCACAGGATTGGAGAGGATCAAGGAATTATGATCCATACTCACCAACACATTTGACACTGTGGAATGTGGAGGCTAACAAAAACCAATGTAATCTCATAGCTATGTGGCTCACTCATGGGTGCTGAGGTTTTAAAGTACAATTTGTCAATATGACTAGCACATTCTTGATCAGTGGCCAATGGTAACATGCGTAACAATTACAAAGTCAAATAGACTAATAAATAGAAGGACAGCTGACATAACATTGTGTCCAAGATGAAAGACAAGAATAAAAGATGGTGGATATGTTCCACATTCCTTAACACCAAGGGCCACATGTAAGGGAAGAACTTTATTCTGCTACAAAGCCACAGCTTTGACCTCCAAACACATCACTGAATTGACACCAGCCGTCTTCATTTACATTTGGAACACACACTGTTATCATACAAAAGTACACACTATAAATGAGGACAGTCTCTTTAATCTGTTTCTTGGCATGGACTTCATACAAAAGTGGCAGTCACTGCATTTCATATCAAAGCCCAATTTAACCAACTGTCCTTTGCTGCTGCTCTAACTTGCGTTTCAGCATGTTGTAGTTCTCCTTGGTCCCGGGAGCACTGGGATCCAGTTTTAAAGCAAGCTCATAATGCCTCTTAGCCAAGTCCAGCTTCCCCCAGCGGTGGTACAGAACAGCTGCAACAGCACAAAATACACAGTCCCTTAATACCAGAAACATTACAATAATCCATCATTAGCCTCCTTTAAGTCTGGACAACTGATCAGTGGTATCCAGCTTTGCTCATTGATTTATGCCAGTAGCAAACAGAACAAACAAAAGGAAGAAGAAGACTTCTAAAGACAATATCTCGCAGAGATGAACCCTGATACATTTCAACAGAAATGAAAAACCTACCAAGATTGCCATGGCAACTGGCAGCATTGGGACTGATCTTCAGTGCATTTAGAAAGAAACCTTCCGACTCCTAAAGAGAAAATGAACTTGCGGTAATGGTATGTTTGCCACAACTAGTTTTAATTGAAAGTCTTTGAACTAGTAAGATGACATTTATTTTTCTTTATTGTGAAATGGTTTGAAGACTGTCCTTGCTCTAACTGCACATTTGATGTATGAGAAAAAAAAAAAAAATGAAGCAGTTAGAAAAACATACCTTGTATTTCTGCTGCTTCCCCAGCACATTGGCTAATGAAAACATGATTGTGTGGTCTTTAGGTAGTATCTTCAAAGCCTCTTTTCCTATCATCTCTGCTTGAGCCAAATTGCCTACAATCAAATGGAGAAAATTAATTAGGAGACATCAAACACACTTATCGGGCCGTACCATAACTCTTTTAAATATTAAAATACAGCCTTGTTTCGGTGACTCTGTGTTTAAAAACAAGTTCAAAAACATTAAGGATTTGAAATTTTGAGGTAGCATTTTAAAAGAAGCTTACAGTGACATTTACCGTACAATTGCTGCCTAAACAGGAGCCCTACATTTGTCAGTAATGTCCAGACGAGTTTTTCCCCCTCCTACTGGTTTAGGTTTCTAATTAGGGTTCAACACAAGGGCTACTGACTTATTGATCTGGGTTGTCAAAACTGGCTTTGAACAGAGAGTCAACAGAGTCACAGTTCCCATCATACTGGCTGCCCCTTAACTAATTCATGAGCAGCAGAGATTCTCCTCCACCACAGGAGCTTGAACGTGACTCATGCTTTGCACTCGGGTGTGTCGTCTCATCCTTCTTGCCCAGTTCAGGCATTTTGCAGAAGTGACCAAGGACCAGAATCAATTCATTTCCAGTGTTTTTTTGTAGCTTATGTTGTGGGACCTTGAGATAAGATGAAGCTAAAAATGCAGAGGAAGAGGTTCTCAGTGCCAGGAAATGTATTATTTTTTTGGCAGGGAAATGTGAACGAGAGAGCCAAAGCACTGGGGTGTGTATCAACCTGGCTGGGAAAGGTGTGTGCTTAAATGGGTTCTGTATAAAAAAGCAGGCCATTATCCACACAACCGAGCTAGATTGGCTTTAAAACAGTGCACAAAGATTTCATCCATAAATTTCAAGCACTGATGATTTCTTCTATTCCAGTATAACTGTGTAGGGTGCTTATTACATCTGGGGTCCATTTACTTGATCATGATTCCGATACCAAAACTCTCCATGTGATTATCTTTGTGCAAACACACACGCAAAACTAACAAAAACTACAAGAACGCAACTGGAGTATGTTAATGATATTATTAGGCTGCATAAGAGCACAAGAGAATAGCTACTTGAGTTAATGACCTGGCCTGTAATCAGACAAGGAGCAAAAAATAAAGAAGAAAAACTAATTGGTTTAAAGGGTGGACTAATTATGTGAGAGGACCCCATGTGTCTGAGTGCACCTGATGCTCAGCATCTGTAGAATGGAGCTTCACACCTCGTACACTAAGGAGCAGGTTGGGGGGAAAAAAAAAAGTGAATGATTTGATTTGGGATCATTTTCTTTCCCACTGTGGGGTCAAAGGTAATTCTAATAAGAACCCATGCTCAGGTAACACGTGACACCCGCCATTCACGATGCCATGACATCGCTCAACTGCTTTACGTCAAACACTGAAATAACAATGTCTGTGTAACAATAATCATGTTTACATGCATACAATTATCTACAAATAATCGCTGTTCCAAATGTAGTGTTCTCGTAATGTAGATCACGTTTCATGGCAAAAGCATAATTAATCTGATATTCCATTTCACATGAATCCACACATCACATGTAAGATACAGGTCTGGATGGTCTGATTGTTACGCACATATAAAAACAAGGCATGATGATATATTCTTGGTATTTCTCTGATCCTAAGTGCTGGCAGAGAACAGTGCAATTATATAGAGCATGGGGGTTAGAATGAATACATTAAGGAGGAGTATAATTAGGTGACATCCTTTCAGATTTTACCCTGCTCATTACCGTTAAAAACCAACTGTGCTGGTGAGTCAGCAGAGTGACATTTTTGTAATGATATATGATTAGCGTTCACCTATAGATTTTTACCATATACATTTCCAGGTCTCCATGATGTATCACTTGGTATCTCACTGATATCTGTGCTACTATTAGGCAATAGACTAAAGCGGCACTTTGTTCCCTCACTTGATTTTCTTTTACTTTAGGGGATGATTGTAAAATTTTCTGTAACTTCTTTAATTTTAATAATCCCATAAAGCTGCTTTGCGATAGTGTCCATTGTTGAAAGAGCTATGCAAATAAAACTGAAATGACAAACAAGCCTCTCAGAGTGACACCTTAGCGGTCTTTGCTACTCGAACCTTACCGGTGTTATCCAGTAATATAACAATGTTATTCCATGCCAGGCTGTGATCAGGCTTCAACATTGTGGCGTTCCTCCAAGCATTCAGAGCATCCACGTGGCGATTCTGATCGGCATACTGTTAAAAATCAATCAAACAATTCATCAACAGGCAGTTCAGATTGAACAAATACAGTTTATCACGATACTAAATCTGACCTAGTGGTTGTTTATAGAAGATGAATACGCTTCTGAATGTTATTTTAACAAGTTTAAAGTGACTATTATTAAAAATGATATTTAAAAAACACTGCAAAATCACAACCCTCACCAATCGGCCCAAATTGTAGTAGCAATCTGGATACTTCTTCCTGAATTTAATAGCATTCCAATAGCTTTTCTCTGCCTCTTCAAACCTCTTTAAGCTGTTCTGCACAATTCCCAGATTCATCCAAGCAGCAGCAAAATCAGGCCTCCAGAAAGTCAAGAAGACGTAAAGAATGAAAGGCATCAAAAAATGATCACCATTTTTAGACAAATCGCTGCATGTTGGATTGCATTACTCTTTTGTTCACATACTGGATGAGAACAGCTGTAGAGAGCATGTCTTCTGCCTCCTGCAGCTCGTTCCGTTCTTTCAGTATGTTTCCCAGATTGTTCATGGCATGGACGTATTTTGGGTGCAACCTATAGAAATGTAATAAATATCGGTTTACATACAGAGTACATAGATTGGCTGTTAGCTGAATATTTGTGTTTCTCACTTTCGATTAGCTACATCAGCGTTTTTTTCAGAATAAAGTGCTGAATGTTACAAAGGCCTTGTTTGCTGGCTGCTCATAAAATATATTTCTCAGCACGTACCTCACAGCTTCCCTGTAGTACTTGATTGCAGCACTCTGGTTGCCTCGGTCAGCGAGGTTTTTGCCAACATTGTAATGAACCTGCAGAAGGAAGCAGGAGAGCCAGAAAAGGTCATCAGTTTTATTGCTCAGACCCTGTTGTGTTTCAGAGAATTTGATTTATTTATATATTTATTGATGGCTAGCCACAGCACTCTTCCTTTGTATGTTAGAGAATGGTGTATGAAAGAAAGTAAATATAGAAAAAAAAATATAGACTTGAGCATGGCCTTACCTTAGCGTTGAGCGGGCAGACAGACAAGGCACTGGTGAAGAGGCTCTGCTCAGACCTCCACTGCTGACTGCGCAAGGCGCAGCGTGCCACATTGACACCCAGCAGGGCCAACATGGCTGCCTGCAGCAGCTTCTGCAGGTGGGTGTTAGGGATGTATCAGACAAGCGCATTAAAAAAAGCACATTAAACAGGACTGTATGGTGTTGAGAGCTTGAACTGAAAGCAAAATTAGTTACAATGAAGTATGGCCTGAGGGTGGAGATTAAGAAGAAGGAGAGAGATATGTCATAGGGCAGGATGCGCACCTTGGGTCTCTTCCAGCGCCAACAGCAGTAAGCCACTGCGTAGGCCAGGATGAGGCAATAGCCAGCGGTGGAGAGGTACAGAACCCGCTCTGCTATCACAAAGCCAACACGAAAGAACAGATTACTGGCTGGCAGGAAAGGGATGACCAGCAGCACCAAACCAAACGTCAGAGTCCTGACAACAGACACAGATGTCATCTTATGATCAGGCTGTATAGAGATCACTTTTAAGCTGTGTGAATGAGCTATTTTATGGTTCATCAATTTTAAAGAAGCACAATTTCATTACGTTTAGCAGGGCTAAGCCAAGGCGGCGAGTTATAACTTAGTGTTTTACAGCTCACCTGAGGGGGAAACATTTTGATCAATAATTCAGGAAAGCAATTTTATCTATTCTTTATGTTATCTCTCTAGCTACTTTGAATACAAATAATTCATACAAATAATACTGTAAAGGATGCTCTTTGCACTAGAGCCTACTTTACGTTTATTTAACACGGACTAAGCACTTTAATAAATATTTTGACCAAGTGTTTACTGAAATGAGCACAATATGTTCCATCTAAACTCAAATGCCACCCCCCAACAATCCATTTAACCAAAGCGTGTGTAGTAGAAGCTCAAGCTGCATTTCCACCCACTGAGTGAGTGGAAAATGCTGTTAAGAGATTGTGCGATTCTCACCTTCTCTCGCTGCTGTCTGGGGAGCACAGAGCTTGCCTTATCAAGCCAATCAAGCAGGCCCACAGCAGCAGCAGCCAGACGATTCTCCAGTCACCGGCTGATTTAATAAGAGGTACACAGCCCATTGACCAATCAAAACACAGCCACCAGGGACACAGCAGCAGCCATGCATTCAAGGAGTAGTAGTAATTATAGTTCACAATCTGCCAATCAAAGAGAACAGGAGGTGTTCAACATCAAAGGTGCAGCAAACGAGAGGAACATGAAAAAAGAAAAAAAGATCTGTCAAGACACTGTGCTAGAGAGATAAAACAACTGACGATTTGGTACAAGGTTCAGGCAGAGAAGAGGGCAATAACTGCTATAATAATGACAAATTATCTACTGGAATGAAATCCAGTACATGCACAGTACAGAACAACTACACTGAGAAATTAATTGTCACCTGGTATGAAAAACTTTTAATAGGATAAAACCAAAAAAAACAACATTACCCTAAAAAAAACATTTTCGGCAAAAGAAGCTGGGTTGTCTACTTCGGTGAAGGCTGGAGGCCCTGTACCCATAATCCTCCACCTTGCAAACAAAAGCAAGGAGCCTCCCAAAAGCAGCAGTGCCAGTCTGAGCAGCAATCCATTTCTGACCTTCTCAATAACCTGAACAGAAATTGGGTAAAGAAACACAAAATCATCAATCCAAACAGCCTTTATGATATCACCTACTACGTCTGTATGTTGTGAGTGACAAAGACTGACATCTTTGGCTCTCTTTGCCACTAGAAGTCTGCGAGTCAGGTCATAGATATTCACGTTGGAGATCACGAGGATATCAAACGAAGCGTTAACTCCCTAAAAAAATAGATATATGGCATTACAAATCCTTTATATAAAAGAAACATGCATGGATAAATGTATAGATGTCTATATACATACCAAAACTGTAATTCCTTGCTCTTTACAGAGCATAGCCACAGCACAGAGCAGAAGGCTGACTATTATCCATGACACTGAGAATTTTTCAGGCTTGTCACCAGCTAAACACAGACAGGAGAAAAAAAAAAAGAGTCACCATAATAACTTATGTTGTATAGTAAAATGGAAAAGCGAACAAATCAGCAGTGTCTCCACTTTTTCACTCACCCTGAAATGCTCTGCAGTATGAAAGAAAAGAAAGTTGGAAAAACAGGGCACACAGGAGGTCTGCCCGACCCACAATGCCAGCCACCTTTAGCAAACACACAGAACAGCATCACACATTAAAGAGACTTTAAAAAGATAATACTAGCTGTTTAAGAAACTTCATTGCTTAAGAACATTCTGTGGTTCATTATATAAAACAAACAGCCATTTAACTAAATGCTTTGCAAAAGGGCAGTCATTTCTGAAGCAGCCAAAGATTTTACAACCACCTAAATTGCCTTTTGTTTGTACAGCGGTTAAAACTTCCGCTGCCCTCTGGCCTGTGAAATTGCTTGCATTTCTGGAGGTGCCAAGTTAATGACGAAGGCAGGAGGCCCCCTCATTAGAGAGTTGCGGTTGGCCCTGGTTGGAGCCCTGGGGCAATGGTTGTATATCCTTTGATAAATCCAGTAGGCCAAAGTCAGTGGTCTTTCTGAAGCTCCCCCACCGGTTCCTTCACTAGCCTTTCTGTACCTGATTAAAGAAGCCAGTCGGTGGAATAGCCCATGCCTCAACATCCAGTTCAATCACAATCTGATACATCTTTCGCAGGTTAAAGCAGCTATTGTGTAGCCATTAGCAGAGATGATCGATCCCAATGCACACCTCAGAAATGCACACCCACCGAGTGAGGCTTTATTAAGTATGTTTTATACAGTTTCCAGGCAGCGGTGCAATTGTAGTATGTTCGTTTACTGTAAGAGTCAGAATGCTGAGTCATGTCTTCTTCTCTACTTACACTTTCTGTATGAACCGGGTGTGCAGCAAAGAACAACGCAGCCAAGACAGATGCCTTCGGAAGATGTGCAGGTCTCTTATCTTTCCCATTGCAGGCCAAACCAGCAATTAATATTGCAAAGACATCGATCATTAGCGCCGAGATAACACAGTGGAGGCCGATATTAAGCACATGGAAACCCACCGGATGCAGACCACCAGCCAAGAGGTAGTTAAGCCTGCAGACAACACAGTCATGTCAATACAGGAGACTGTAAAACACATCACAGTAACTAACCCAGCACGGCAATCTGATCAAAATGTAGCCTTTTCATCATCCACATCATCATGTGAGACATATCCAGATGCCACCCTTTCACCAAGTCTGCATTATGGGTCTTTTACGAGCAACATGTAAAATTAAATTAGTCCTCGACAGTAACTAAGTAATAAACAAATAAGATTAAAAAAATGTATGCTCAGTATGTTTCCATCTTTTTTTTCTGTTCAGTGATAAGCTTAGTGCTACAGTAGAACAATTCTGTATAAATAAACAATAAATCTCACTTAAAATAAAGATGTAAAACTCTGTATAGCCTTTTATATATATCTGTATATCTATATACAGTATATCTGCATTTTTTATATAGCACCGTAGTATCATATGTATAATTTTAACCCCAAACAATTCAGAACAATCACAGGTGGATCTCCACGGATTGCCAGATGATGTTATGATAAACAAAACACACATACTCCTTTGTAATGTTCTACAGAATTATTGTTTAACTAGTAAGATGAGCAAATGCTTTGAAACATCACCACATTATAAATGCTTGCAGCTTCATTATGTTTATATTAGCATAAGTAGTTCATATACACCACATCCAGATTTGTGCAATTTTTCTGTTGACTTTGTTCATATGAACCTTACAAAAGCTGCATGATGGAACAGTCAAATGAGCCATTATCTGGAACATATGCAAAACAGCGTCAGCCTCATTACCAGCATGAGACAAGACCTAGACTAAATAACCCTTGTACAGAAATTCCTTGTAGCCGAGTTCAAATGGCAAAACCAATACAGAAATTAGCAGAAATTTACATAAGAAAAGACAATATATGCAGCATCCCAATTTAATACCAATTATTGCTTCTTCCACGTAGGAAGTACTTGAGGCCACCTCTTCTGATTTCCTACTGAGAATAAAATTGCACTTCCAACCATTCGTCTTTAAATTATGCAAGGTCACTTAAAACTATTTCATATAAGCAGGCTAGCCTGTAATGTTATGTTAATGATCAGGTCACTCAGTGTCAATGCCATGGTGAGGAAGGAGTTACAACCCTTCAGATTCCCGTGCAGAGAAGAAGGGCAGGTAAGTTTACCTAAAGGTGAGAACAGTCAGAGGCCGGTAGGATTTGTGGCTGGAGTTGCTGCTCAGGTTGCTTCCCCAGAAGTCATTTTTCCAGATATTACTCAGAGGAGTGTCTGGGTTTAGGTCCTGGAAATCAGTTCAAATGACACAGTGGTTTGTCATAAAACACCAAGCGCAATACATGCAGAAAGTACAAACAGAGATCAACAAGCCTTCTCTGTTTCCCAGTTCAACAAATAATAAACAGAGTACTGTTCACTGGATATGGCGCATTTTAATTGTGCATGAAGTTAAACTCAGACAATACCTTGTTATTGATTATAGCTTCTGAATCATCAAAGACAAAGTCTCCATCGTAGCTGTTTATAAAGCAAACCAGGGCCACTGAGGCCACAAGCAGGCGCGACTGCAGAGCTCGGCTCTTCGGCCAGGGGATGTGTTGATCCCAGTGTGGTTCACACAGCGCCATTGTACCTTCCACTGCTGCTCCGGCTGTCTCGCCATCTACTTACCGCACACACTGAACACACAGGAACCGGCAGTCACAAACTATACATGGCGGTATAATATAAACACTGCAACGTGTGCTGTACTTTCTTAACTCCTGTGACAGGTTAACTGATATCACAGAGGGACACTGTTAGCAAAGTAACACTGGCCTTGAATAGGACAAAAATATGCAGCCATCTCTAATGTAAATAAAATGGTGAGATTTTGGTATTAGCTTCTAACACATGAGGAATAGAATGTAGCACTAATGCAGATAAATACTGGATTCAAAGCTCCAGAACGTAACACATCTATACAGCGCAGTTACATGTACATAGAGACCTACAGGACGTGGTGTATTGTATGGTGTTAGTATGGACAGTGACAGAAGAGATAACAGGTAATAACCCACTCAGCCAGCAGGCAATCGAAGGGCACTGTGGATAATGTAGAAAACTAAGAAAATACAACTTGTTGATAAAAAGAAGTTAAGACGTTAAAGCAGAGATGGAATTTCATCTCAATGGCACATGACA
Organism: Tachysurus vachellii; assembly: GCF_030014155.1. NCBI lineage: Eukaryota > Metazoa > Chordata > Actinopteri > Siluriformes > Bagridae > Tachysurus > Tachysurus vachellii. The sequence continues at coordinate 8,988,170 of NC_083467.1, read as the reverse complement.
TGCAGCCGTTATTGTTAACTACCAAGCTTAGAAATGGTTAAACTCTTTCACACAGCTTACAGTGTATAATAAATCCAACAATATCTATAAATAAATAAATAAATAAATAAATAAATAAATATCTATTCTAATAAAAGAAAAACACACTTTTATACGTAAACAGTTCCAACCTAGAAGAAAAAAAATTAATCTTGCTCAGATCTAATGTCTATCTTTGCTCTGTATTACAGGATCCTGTATCCAGGATATTTTCCTCTGTAATCCAACCCACTATTATTATTATTTTATTTTTTTATTTATTTATTTGACAGGTATCTGCCTAAGAACTACAAATGGGCCGTATCTAATTTCATCATAAAATAAATAGGGCTTTTTTTTTTTGGCACAAATGAAGAACATAACAATTAGAAATAAGATACAAGTCATTCAGGGTAAAACAAAACACGTGAAACAAGCATGTAATAATTGTAGGACATAGCAGTAATAGTGTACATGTCTAATATGTAAGCTGTTAGGTGGGTAAGTGTTTTCTAGCCTTATTCTAGATGATAGTGTGAAAGTTTGTGCTTTGTGAGACACGCCTACCTCTACATGTCAGACCACAGACGTGTGAAGAGCTCGCGCTACACAACCAGGTGACGTGTTAGCACCAACGGCTAACAGTGTGCTAGCTGTAAACATATACCACAGCACAACTAGCTCTCATAACGCTTCACAGAAAACATATTACAGCTTAATCCTACTGTCAACGTGTCTGCAAACACACTAACTAAGCGTCTCCAGACGAGTGTAACACATTTTTATCAGACGACGGTTTAAAAACACACACAAACTGAACACAGCACCAGTGTCTACAGCACACTGCTGAACCCGTACAGACCGCCTTTACGTGTAATAATCACGTACACAACCGCTTTTATAAAGAGCAGACGCGTGGATAAACGCTAGCAGAATTCGTCCATGTCTGAGGTTGCGTTCAATCCTACCTCACGAAACACTGCACTCGATAGGGTGTATATATCACGCATCTGTCGCCTGTCTGTTTAAGTGCACTAACATAGGAATCGAGGAACCGTTTGAGATTCAACCGAGTCTTTATTATTGCGCATGCGCACAAACTACTAGCAATGACAATAGATCCTCACGTGACCTTGAAGAACAATGTAGTGGTGGTGGTTCACCTAAAGAAAGTGTTTTAGTGAAACCAAGACAAAAAAAATCTTAAAACACATGTATACACGCAAAGTAAATACTAATTGTATTTGTCTGTTTTGCAAGTCTGCAAAATTATCTTTGTCTTTTGTATCTATTTAGTATTGTAAACAGTTTATTCCTAGTAGATGATTGAACTGAACTGTGTGTAAGCAATCACATCACTGTCCTCACTCCTGAACACTCCACACAGGCTATAAAACATATATACGTTATACATTTAACATATACATTTTTACAGTGGTGTACATTTTGACTTATGTGTCTGTCATAAGTATACTGATCACTATCCAAACCCCACCCCCACCCCCACCCCCATCATCTAAACTGCTGACACATCAGAACTGCTGCATCAGCACAGCTTCCCGATCTGCAACATAAATACCAGGCGAACCCATCAATAGCCAGTCGCCGGGAATGTATTCAGCTCTTGAGCATGGAGTCTAATCTGCCTGACATCACTGAGATTAGCAGTAGCTATCTGATTCCTGGTACAAACATTTCTAAACAACACTTTACTCCATCAATAGGGGCTTTCAGCAGCCTGTGAAATAGTACCCTTGTTTTACTCCTAGCTTCAATGAAACATTGTAGGAGCTGTAAATAGGATCAAGTCCTTTATATTTCTGGTTGAATTCAGGGGTGTTACTTGCCTAGAACTGATATAGGAATAGTGTAGAGCCTGAAAGTCTTTATGAAGGCTAGAGAGAAGGAAAGTCTGTCTATCATCCAGCACTGAATTCGCATGATTCTGGAGAGGTAGGAGCTCTCTGTCTTTCTCTTCATCCTGACTTCCTGCTGTTTCTGGCTCATGTCTTTGCTCTTGATGTGATTTAGCAGTAATAAATAAATGTGCTATGACATAGTGGCTGCTGAATTACACTGAGCAAATGCTGTGCAGAATAATATATAATCTCTTCATGTTTAATGAACCGTTCTCGTTCGGTCGTATCACAGAGAGCCTTGCACTGAGTAATTATTATCTTGTAATATCTTGATCGGAATTCTGTATCACACACATGATTATAGTGATGTACATAATATTTAGAGCTAAATCAATATATTCATTTTGCATTACCCTAGGTTAAAATGAGGGAAACAGTTGTGCAGCGTAATATAATTAATATAAACCCTGTTCTACTGCATTTCCTGAACAATTTATTTCAGTACAGAATAATTTAGCGTCTACTCAAAATGTTTCTGTTTGTGTAAGTGTGTGTGGGTGTGTGTGGGTGGGGGTGGGGGGGTAATATTAGTATAGAAACATAATTATTACAAGAATTCAAGAATATTCAATATTTTATTTGTATGTATATTGTTATATTCCGATGTCATCAAGAAGAGTGGCTCCTCATATCCATGCCATAAGAATGACTAAATAATTAATTAAAGCTCCTCAGATGGTTAGACAGTATTATGGCTTTTATACTACAGAGCATAGGAATTATTATAAGAAATGCACCATCCACCACCAACACCAACACCACCATCAAGCATATTCTGTCCCTATTACAGAGGTGTTACTACACATATTATTGGTGACCTTCTCAGAAAGTTCAGTTCTTGTTAAGGAGTTCACATTCTGCAAAGAGTAGAAGCTGGCATTGCTATTATATAACACTGCTGAGGGAAAATAAAAATATCAAAAGGTTAACTAACCCAAACCCACACTCAAGTAAATTAATGACTGTATATCAGTGTCTATTCTGTGATATTCATAGTGCAAAATATAATTCCAAAGACACATAGATACCTAGAATACAATTCTATCAAGATTATAATATTCTATTTTTGCTGGTCTCTATATATGGCTGAGCTTTGAAAAAATTACATTTAGTAGGTGTAATTGAGTTTTGACAATGGTATCTAAATGTATATTAAGTAATAATGAATAAACCATGCAAAAGAAGAAATATTTATCCAAATGAGCCAGACATTATGTTCTAAATAGAGAAGTTTTCTACCTGAACACGTTTACAGTACAACGATTTCAAAGAACAGATTTGAATATGTCAGTTAACAACACGATAATTATTTTTGTGCCAAAGTGTCACACACTGTAAATACCTGAACTGTGTTCGCAAAATGAAATAATATGTTGGGGAAACATCTGCCTCATCTGTACCTAATGAACTCATTTTCATGTTGCTTGGGGATCTTCAACTCAGCACATCTTAATTGTTTGTGCAATTTTTATCTACTTAATGTGCTCTACAGGGGCGCCTAATTTTATGCCAAAGAAGGCTCTTTGTTCAGCAAACATTATGTGTTCCGTGCAATTTAGTTGCACCTCGTGAACGTGTTAATAAGTGTATGTGATTCCGCTAATTTGGCCAACCAATTAAAGCGTGGAGAAGCACTTTAATCTGAACGTCCGCTGTGCTGTTGCCATTGTTAAAGGATGCCGATTATTATTGGTTTCATTGGTTTGGTTTGGGTTTTGCTGAGCCATCTTGGACACACACTTTCCCATAGTGCCTGAGTGTCTCTAGCTGATGAAGTTGGAAATCTATTTTAGTGAAGAGAGCAAAGTGGGTTTAGGTCTCCTTCACTCCCTGCGGCACTGTGTGCCTTAACACAGCCATTAGGGAGATTCTCTATTTTAGTGGAGCAATGACAGGTGAAATAAAGCACAAAATCCTTCTCTCACTGACACACACAGACACCAGATACACACACACACACACACACACACACACACACACACACACACACACACACACACACACACACACACACACACACACACATCATCTGCACATGTCTTGAACAGTGTATTTCAGCTGTTCAAATTCATTGTACAAAGAGGTTCAGGGGTCATGTGACATCTCCTCAAGCCATATTTGTCGTGGCATTTAAGCTCGGCCTTTCCTTGAGTACACGTTCCATTAAATCATGCGAAATCAATGTCTATCACCCTGCATGGGACCAGAAAACATTACATCCTCTCATCTTCTGATGGCCAGAATGTCATTTTGCACTTGGACCAATAGCATGGTTGCTGGTGTGGAGAGATGGGGAGATGCCCCCTCATTAACAGCTCTCTCCCTGAGCGTAACAGAGAGCTGAACACTACAGCCGGCAGATATGAAATCCATACTTCATGCATTTTGCATGAGGGGGCAATGATCAGTGGCTGCAAGCCAAGTGTTTTTTTTTGTGCAAATGGGTATTTACTAAAGAAATTACTAGCGAAATAGAGCTAATTAAGAACAAAGTAATATTGTCACATAGACACTAGAAGCAAAGCTAAGGAATTAAACAAACAGGAATGTTCAGATTTATGCTTAAACACCTAGAAATCACACTTCTTCATTGGAATAAATAATATACATCATCAACATATTGATATTTAGTAATAAAATTATTGATTACATATTTATATCTAGCAGGTTATGATGATATAACAATAGACTGAATTTGTTCATTGCTTGGATGTTTTTTGTTGTTGTATTTTTACACGTGTTTACTTCTTACTTGATAAAACTGCAGTGAGGTTTTATTATGTAAAGAGAATTGTTATTGCATAAACCGGATTTTATTTCTTCTGTATTCTTTCTACAGTCTTGTCCCATTTTTATGATGCACACCAAATGTATTCGTTATAAATTGATTTAGATTTCATTACAAAACTAACAAAAAATGACAAATTACAAAAAAAAATTGGCTTCTGTGATTGCTTCTAGACATTATTTGGAGTGTGAGTGAGTCAGGGAATGGCTGTGCGTCAGAAACCCCTCCGTCTGAAGCGGATGGAGACAGACACGAGTGTCTTCGTGACCAGTCTGGATCACCTCGACCTGCAGGACAATTCAAAGGATCTGGATGTGGACCAGTGTGATGCCAAACTGCAGGGTCTGTGCCTGCTCTTATAGTGGTCTTTTACTCCATTACACACTGCTAGTCATACATGATTTATTCAAATTATTTTTCAAGAATTGATCATACACTAAATCTTCATATTGATATATAAACATCATCCTTTACTATGATTTTTGACATAGAGTTTTAGATGATTATGCCAAGAGGAATAAATTCAATGAATCTATCTGATGCTTACATTTTATGATTATGATAATGTCATATAATACCTGATACCAGAGGCCTATATAAATGCTCCTAAATAGTTATTATTACATGCATGATATTTAAAGCATAAGTAAACTGCTAGTCTTGTAATATTTCAATTAATGTCAAACTTTAGTATTTAAAACAGTATAAAATTTGCTGTTATAGGAAAATAATCCTGAAGTGGATTATATTCCGATAGCAGAGCATCCCAAAGTATTTTATTCCTCTAATATAACAGCAATTTGCCAACACTAGCATTTTGTTTTATTAAAAAAATGACACCAGAGATTTAATCTGTTTCTAGTTATGTTTAAATTTGTGACCGTTTAATTCAATCATCAAGTCTTTCTCATAAAGGAAAAATAAAATAGACTATGTTAACCCTGACTGGTACAAGTGATGGCACTGGAGATGTAATAAACATTACAATAACGTTCTAACAAAGATATAACTTATAACAAGTGCATCAATATTAAATTCAGGATTTTAGATATTAAACGGATCTAAGATGGGCTTCTGAAAATGATGACGAAAATAATATATGTAACTGTGCTTTGACAGGGTTGTAGTATAAAGCACATTAACTAAGTAGAAGTTTTGCTATAATATTTTTACCAGCTAGAATGCATTGTGAGAATAACAACATGACACTGTTTGTACCTTGTGTACTTAGGAGTAGATAGTACTAGAGCATTTTTTGTGACATCTTATATTTTTCTTGTAAATCATCACCACTAATCCACTATCACTGTACTGTATAAAAGGATTTTGGAGTGTGGTAAATACAACCCATGCAAATCATTTCAATTTCTTTCAGAAGAATACATAGGATGAAATCAACCTGTTGGTGTCACCACAACAAGCACATAACATAACAACACTATTGTGCTTTTGTAGAGATTTTACAGATACATGTAGCTTTGTCAAAGGGATAAAACACCATTTTTAAAATGAGCTACTGTTTTTGCCTTTTGTTATCTATCTGTACATTGCTGTTGTGTTTCAGTATTTGTGATATTCTTGTGTTATCTGCTACAACAGAGCGTAGTGACCCCTAGGTGCCAATATTATAGTCCTCCAGCTGGACTCATGAATTGCCACCCTGGTGGACTTCAGTTGTAGCCTCTCTCCCCCTCAACCCATTATTGTGCACTTCAAAGTTTACATAGTCCGTCTAATCACTTACTACTATTGCACGATTGCTAGTTTGTTATGCTGCTATCTGCAGGCCTAAAATTACAGGTCCAACATTAGACCAGTGGATTTTCAGTGTGTGTGTGTGTGTGTGTGTGTGTGTGTGTGTGTGTGTGTGTGTGTGTGTGTGTGTGTGTGTGTGTGTGTGAGTTTATAATCAGTTGTATTCTGTAGGTTGTTGGCTAGAAATGTGTTATAAAGTGACTTTATATAAAGTGATATCATTATAATAATAATCCCTGCTTCTTTTCAGAATCAAGAAATCATACTTTTCAAGCAATATATTCGTTTCTTCCGTTTAAGTCTTTGGATTGTAAGGTGTTCCTTGACGACATGCCAATCCTGGTGCAGGTGACAGAGGTGGAGCGCTTTACATGTACAAGGGTAGATAAAAATATTTATTATCTTAACACTACAGACACAACCAGGGACATTGGAAATAAGATGAAATTTTAGCCTTTCAAAACTTTTACTTAGGAATCACTTTCATCTACCAAAGACTAACTACAAAGATGTGTATATGAAAATGCAGATTATATTATATTCTAAAATATATATATTTTAAATTCTAAAGATCTTTTCCTTCTTCTTCTTCTTCTTCTTCTTCTTCTTCTTCTTCTTCTTCTTCTTCTTCTTCATCTTCTTCTTCTTATTATTATTATTATAATTATAATAATAATAATAATAATAATAATAATAATAATAATTATTATTATTATTATTATTATTATTATTAGTAGTAGTAGTAGTAGTAGTATTTTCCTTTCATTGAAAAAAGGCTTATTTAATTGTATGTGTAATATTTTGAACTGGCTTTAAATGATATCATGGTTTTAAATTTCTCTGAAAGGTGTTGAATCCTAATCTGTACACTATCGAGCTAAGCTACGGGAACTTCAAATGGAAAATCAAGAGACGTTTCAAGCATTTTCAAATGCTTCATCAGGAGCTCCTTAAGTTCAAGGCCTTATTAAAGATCCCGCTGCCGAGCCGTATGTAAGCTATACACACAAACACACACATGCACAAATACACTAACTTCCTTTAATTGCCTTTCAGCCCTGTAGAGAATAATATTATTCTTAGCTCAAAATCCAACCTTAGTACTCAGAAGGGAATCTTTTAAATCTTTAATAGTTTTTAAATAAAAACATTTTTGAAAAGTAACAAAAAAACCCCACTTCTCTGAATGGTGATTAAGCAAAGTTCACGTTTCCAGTTGGGGATAATCAGTCCAAGTGCAAAAGTGCCACATTCTCACCAATCTATTGAAGCCCACTGCCCTGTGCTGACAGCTGTCCCAGATGTGCTCCCCCACAGCTGTCTGTTAGTGTTCACAGCACCACTGTATAGACAATGCTGATGATTGTCAGATCTTTGCAGCGAAATGGATCAGAGACACAACCAACAACTTGGTGATAATGATAATGTTAAACTACAAGCTATATCTCTCTCCCAGTCACTCAGTCAGAAGGAGTTCAGTGGAAGGTCACAGGAGGTGTCGGCCAGGACATATGCCCACGCTGCCACGCAGACCTGATGCTTTAGTCAAGGAGGAGCAGCTGATCAGCAGAAAAGTTACATTATAATCTTACTCCTTATTCTTTTCTCTCTCTTTTTATTTATTTACTGGTTATTGTAATGAACTTTGTGCTTTGTGACTCTTCAGATGCAGCTCGAAGACTATCTCAAGAACATTTTGAAAAAAACATTATACAGGAATCATCCTGCAACAGTAAGTTAGGGTTAGGGCTAGGGCTAGGGTTATATATATATATATACCCTCACCGGCCACTTTATTAGGTACACCTGTCCAACTGCTCGTTAACACAAATTTCTAATCAGCCAATCACATGGCAGCAACTCAATGCATTTAGGCATGTAGACATTGTCAAGACGATCTGCTGCAGTTCAAACCGAGCGTCAGAATGGGGAAGAAAGGTGATTTAAGTGACTTTGAACGTGGCATGGTTGTTGGTGCCAGACGGGCTGGTCTGAGTATTTCAGAAACTGCTGATCTACTGGGATTTTCATGCACAACCATCTCTAGGGTTTACAGAGAATGGTCCGAAAAAGAGAAAATATCCAGTGAGCAGCAGTTCTGTGGGCGCAAATGCCTTGTTGATGCCAGAGGTCAGAGGAGAATGGCCAGACTGGTTCGAGCTGATAGAAAGGCAACAGTAACTCAAATAACCACTCGTTACAACCGAGGTATGCAGAAGAGCATCTCTGAATGCACAACATGTCGAACCTTGAAGCAGATGGGCTACAGCAGCAGAAGACCACACCGGTACTAGTAAGGTGTACCTAATAAAGTGGCTGGTGAGTATATATATATATATATATATATATATATATATATATATATATATATGTATATATATATATATATATATATATATATATATATATGTATGTATGTATATATATATATATATATATATATATATATATATATATATATATATATATATATATATACATATTTGATGCTGGTCTCTATAACATTAATGATGTGCTTTGAAAGCCATTATCTATGCTGGTTATGGAATGACTTCCATCACTTTTAACATCTAAAAATCTAAGACAAGCTGGCCTTCATTTTTGGAAGAATTAAAGCAAATTCCAATCTAGAAATGTATCCAATAAAACTTGTATTGTAAGAATAAATGTAATCATAATTTCCTGAAATATTAGTGAGTATACTGCAAAAAAAAAATGAAAAGCTTAACAAGTTATCTAGAATAAATTGAAAGTTATCCAATATTTCTCATTGTGAGATTACTCTAAGAGAAATAACCCCTATTTCTAGACATATTTACCGCTTAATATTTTCGGGGGTTTTTTTCCACAGATCGTTTTCTGGAAATAAATTGTTAAAATAAAACATGATTCGCCAACAAAATAAGAATATTTCGAGAATACAAAAGTTTCAAAGTCTAGAAATAGGGTTTTAATAATCTTACACGTTTCCTTGTGAAATATGAGATGAATCTGGCTAGATTCAAAATATGTTTACTTGCTAAAACATCATTTTTACAACATGCATATTTACAATAGATTGTTTGAAATGTTTTTGCTTAAAACTAATGACCAACTTTTGTGTTCGATTTCAGCTTGAATTCTTAGAAGTGAGTCAAATATCATTTATCGAGGAGCTTGGACCAAAGGGAATGTAAGAAGAAACCAGGATACACTGTCTATGATATAAGAAAGATCACACACTTCTGTTTTTTTGTTATGTATATCTTTTTTCTTCCTTTTTGAGTGATTTATTTTCATTTCCTTTGTCAAAAGTGAAGGAATGATCCTAAAGAAATCTGGAGGAAACACATTCCCAGTCTGTTACTGGTGTGGGTCCAACAGCGTGTGCTATCGCTGGTCCAAAAGGTGACGCCGTTCCTATATACACATTTAACTATCGCTATCCTTTCTTTAAAAAAAAGATAAATATCACTTTCCCACCAAAAGCAATATGTTCATCTCTTAAATCATGCGATACTGCCCATGTTTGTTGTTGCTCCAAACCACTCCCTTTAAGAGAGAAGACCCGATACCTCGTTTTCTGTCCAGCTCAGGCTGACAGACTTACAGTCATCAGCGTGTGACCTGCAGTTGTAGCATGAAACAGCACTGGCTCTGAAATAAGTAGGACAGAATAACACACTGTCTTGTTGAACTATCTTCATGTGAGGAGAACCACTGTTTTGATTTCTGTTTTACAGGCAGCTAGGGTTACGCCTGCATAATTCACACAGCTCATAAAAGCAAATAATGCGGGTTTAGCTCCAATTGAATTGTGCGTCTCGGGTTGCGGTGCTAGCTGAGCGCTAGGGTCGGAGCATGTCTTTTGTTGTGGCTGTTCACTTATTTCTGCTTATTACAGCTGTTTTCTTATGGTGACTAAAGCGGCTCTCGCTCATGTCTCAGCTCTCATCAGGCGCCTGCTTCATGTTTCAGATGGCTGGTGGTGAAAGATTCCTTTGTTCTCTACATGAAGCCAAAAGATGGCCAAGTAGGGACAGTGATTCTCTACGATAAGGGTTTCCACATCAAAATAGGGACGGAAGAGACCGGAGTCAGGCATGGTGTAACAATTGAAAATCTCTGTAGGCACGTTTACTGGACTATTTGCTTTTACTTCATTGCAGAGTTAATCTTTATTCGTACCATTTAATCACCTCACGCTTTCACCTCGTCCTTTTCATTCTTTATTACAGGGCACTTACCATTAAGTGTTCCACCTATAGGCAGGCTCAGTGGTGGGGGCACTCCATTGATGAATTTGTCCAAAGGTTTGGTCAGGATTTCTTGAGAGAAAATCGGCATGGCTCATTTGCCCCTGTCAGAGAAAACACTAAAGCACAATGGTGAGGAACAATCTAATGTCGAAGAGTAAAGTTTCATTATTCACAGTGTATTTGAGCTTTATGCACTACACTATAATGCTCTATAATTACATTTAAAAAAAAGATTTTCTTTCTTTTCATCAAACTTTCCGCCATCATATTTTACAGGCCGCTTCTCCAAGTCAGTTCGATATTTTGTTCCTTGTAGTTCCTTGTACTGTAGTTAATAGATCTCTCTCATCTTGATTGGTTTTGTTGGAACGATTTCTTTATCTGAAATATCTGCAAGACACCCTGGTACTGTTTTTAAACAAATCTTCCCATGCCTTTTTTGAAGGTTTGTCAATGCAGCTGGGTACTTTGATGCCATTGCTGATGCCCTAGAAGGTGCAAAGGAGGAAATCTTCATCACAGCCTGGTGGTACAGATTAGACTCAGCATCAATCATTCCACTTGTTCCTAGTTTTGGCGACGCTGTGAGCACTTATTTCGCACCCCTTGATGTTGTAGAGGAATATGCAGGACTCATGCTTGCACAAAGTAGCGTGTGTGCTAGTTTCCAGAAATTAAATCACATTCCACCTGGGGATATTTGATATGAATATTTCTGACAATGTGTAAATACCTGGCTGCCTGGAAGAAATGCAAAGATTATAAATCTTATAAAAACTATCGCTTCCTTAAAACAGTGGAATTTATGAGGATGTGGATATATTATTAACTTAATCCCAGGGGGGGGAAAAGCACAACACAAGTGTACTTATATAAACGTATGTGTACTGTGTCTAATTCTTACTCGATTTAAAGAAGTAAGGAGGGAAAATAATTGGCTTATGGAATTTACAAAGGATTGAAGAAGAAAAGTAAATATTTTTATCTGATGAAAATTTCAGACTTTTTATTTATTTCTATGTTTGTTAATGTTATGCTAAAACTAGTTTTAGGCTAAATATAGAATTGTCCTTGCTAGTTGCCTATTGAATATTTATTTGTTAAAATAAATAAATAAATAAATAAATAAACACTTTTACTCTTTAACTCGGTAAGACTCCAATCATATTCCATAATATAAATTTTATATCCATAAATTTTTCGAAATTAGTAATTAAGTAACAAAGTTTTTTTCCACCTCTGATTTAAATGATTTAGCAAAACAGGAGTTTTAGTATTCCAGAACACGTCAGCAGCAATTTTCAAAGATCCTACAGTTGTACTGTATTCACTTCTTTTGCTGATGTCTGTAGGCTGAGTCCGGAGATCTTCCTGAAAAGACCTGTCGTAGATGGTAACACATGGAGATTAGACCATGTCTTAAAGAGAAAAGCAGTGAGTAATTTCAGCACCTTACAAAGATCTCTGATGGAATAAAAGATGAATGTCATGATGAGTTTCATTGTCTTCCAATTCTCATGCTAGGAGCAAGGGGTGAAGATCTGTGTCTTGCTCTACAAAGAAGTTGAAGTGATCCTGGGCCTCAACAGTGAGTACACCAAGAAGACTCTGATGGGCCTTCACTCCAACATCATGGTGAGTCATACAGTATGTCAAATGTTTCTAGAAGCTGCCCCCTCTCCTCCAGTGACAGTGATACAGAGGGGAGCTGTCTGCCTGCATCAGCCTTACCCTCCCTCCTCCCCTCCAATACTGCTATCCGACTCCTGCAGCCAGTCATATCCCACTAAGAACAAAACCTCTATCAAAATATATCATGCATAGTGCCGGAGCACCCAGCTTGCTTCTGGCCTCTGGTCATAGGGAGTGGCAGCATACTTAGACCATGTTTGAGTTTTGCCTAACTTCACAGCAAAAAAAAAAAAAAACAAGCGGGGAGATCACATGGTTTTAAACCCTACAGATCTCATCTGGTTATGGTCAGGTTGTTCCTTGTCGAATGTCCTGGTAAGAGCTTCAGGCTGCAGTCTGCCTTGGTCACCTTCAATTCGGAAGAGCCTTCATGGCATCATGGCTGTGTGGCACGCATCGCTGCAGCAGGCTAACCCCAGGCTGGGAAGAGATTGACACACCGTCATATTATCTTATTGGAGTGGTGCTTGAAATTGTGCAGAAGAACGGTGCTGGGAAGTGGCTGGGGACCCACACCCTAAGGAGATGGGTAGCACCACAGCTGGGTGGAGGTAGTCTTGGGCTCCGCTGGTGTACAAGCACCTGCTAGGGGCAGTATCCTCTGGAGGCTCTGCAAAACCTGCTGGAGACGCAGCTGTACTTGTTTCTCACATTGGATGCCACCAGCTTTTGAGCTCTGCTATTTTTGGCAGTGAGCTGTCTGTAGCGAAAACAGGAGTTTTGTTTTTCTTTCTAGCAATCTTTCAAATATACACAAATCAGTTCAAATGGTTTGTTTAATAAAAGTGTGATTAAGATTTTGATTAAGATCATGGATCAGCATAAAGAAGCTGAAACTGAAGTAGACTTTGCTTGTCAATATAATTTACCCACTGCTGAAATTTACCATCCATTTGTAATGTTTATAGAAACCACTGATGTATTATTTTGGGAAGAAAGATTTTATATCTGTCTTGAGTGACAGGTGATCCGCCACCCTGACCATGTACCTTCCACATCATTACTCTGGGCTCACCATGAGAAATCAGTGGTTATTGACCAGTCACTGGCATTCCTGGGAGGTATAGATCTTGCCTATGGGAGATGGGATGACTCCCAACACAGACTAACCGATGTGGGTAGTGTGAGAAGGAGTCCTCAGGCCAGCCCGGCAGTTTCCCCCGACCTCACCCGTGTAAGTAATACAAGCAAAGTTTCATCATCATCATTATCACCGTCATCATGCTTGTTGACATCAACATATAATTATGATAATATCCTTCATATAGATGCACAGAGAAATGTATTAATACTAATATCAAGGATTTCAAACCAAACCTCTATACCATGTCAGAGAGCAGCAGGTGACTTTCTGTAGTACAACTCCTTAATGAAAATATTTCACCAACACTGTTCAAGGATATACAGTAAATAGACTGAAGGGAGGCTCAGAAATAGAAGGTATCACTAGCTGTTCAGACAGCCTTCTCCTCTGAGCCATAAGTGAATTAGACAGGAGTAAACTTGCTGTAAATGTGACCCGTGGAGAGCAATAGCCCACAGTGGCACTGCAATGTTTGTCAACATCAGGCTGCCCTCATCAGGGAAGGTGCCACGCTATCGCCAGCTGGGTGTTTCTGAGATCTGTCACAGTGCTCAGTAGGGGAATGAAACATGCACCTGATGTTGTGAAAAATCTTACTAAACAAAAATCTAAACTTCGGAAGACAAAGGGGTTTAGGGTGTCAGGAAATCAGACTTTTGAGAGAAACGACTAAACCGAGACAGATCATCTGAATCAATACAGTTGTGAATCAGTACAGTTTCTCTATAATTATTTCCCCAAATTCTCATATTATTTGTAATAATAATGTAAATTTCAGGTTTATGACACATGTAAACCAGTCAATCACTCACAAATCACTCACATGGTCATTTTCCAGTGTAAAAGTTACAAACCTCTTACATGGTCATATTTGGACCCTGATTATGTGGAAACCACCAAGCTGTTGTTATTGGACCCAGGCACTAATGAAATGTCTCTGTGTGTATAACAGGCAGTTTATGTTCTTTAAATCTACATGAACAATTCATGAAGGCGATATAATTTATCCCGGAAACATAATTACGTTAGTTATAATACATGTTATGAATATATAAAAAGGGAACATTTTAGCAAGTTCCGACATGATCCAACAGGTACGTAGATTTTTTTTCTCTCCCTTTGTAACAGGGCAGAATATTGACCAGAGAAGACCATCATGGACTGCATTTAAAACCAGTACCAGCTTTGTTGTTACATGGATTGATTTTGTGGTTAGGGTCTGCAGGTCTGGATCTTCCTTTTTTTTCCACTAGCAAACGTAAAATCGCAATTACAGAGCATCTGGGGCACAGTTGAAGGGCCTGCGGTTGCTAATCCCAGTGCTCTCACGCTGAGGAACATCGCCTGGCCTTACTGGGTACTTCCTTCCCCTGGAGAGTTGCATTAAACATAAAGGGTCTGCATGGATGAGTGACTCAACAAATTACTGGGGGCCACTGAATGGGGAGAATGATTTCTCTTATATGCCCCCTCTTGCAGGCTGCAGTCTACCTGCTTGCCATTGTGTCATTAAATATGGGCCTGGGCTTTTAAATAAACATGATTTCAGCCCTTCAAATCGAAGTGTTTATTGCATGTACTTAGGGGCTTCTAGGCTCATGCATGAGTGACTGTATCTATCAACCCAAGTCTCCTCGACTGTAAAATCTTTGCTAATATACATGAAACTGTTACAGCTGTTGGTGTAACCTTTTCCAAACGTTTCCTAAGGAGCCTAGTGATATTTGCACTTAATAAAATTATACCCACCGGGAGGAGACTGCTGTGACATTTGCCATTTGCCAAGTCCAGACCACTATGATTCTCCATGAGCCATTAACCCGCACACTTCACAGGACATTTTTCCTGCTGCATTCAAAAAGCGTTCAGTATATGGGGTCAGAGAGGGCTTAACTAACAAATTACACTCACCGATACTCTAATTTATGTCATGAAGTCTAGCCATTGATTTAGGACAGGTGGACCATTACTAGAGTCTACAGGCGACTAAATACTTCAGCTGCCTTCAATATCGCCATAATGTAAACATTATGCAGCAGCACTAAGTGAGGGTAAGCATGTGAATAGACTGAGTTTTCTTTGCTAAATATATAGCAGCGATAAGTTACAGCTTATCTCCCTATGGATGCTGTTTGTTTACTGGAGAGCAGGTGGCAGATATTACTGTGGAGATACTGTCACCGAGACGTAGGTCAGTCAGCATGTGTTAACACGGTATTAAGCAAGACAGTAAAATGGTAAAAGCTAACAATTTGCCAGACCTTGAGTGCATTCCTTATCCAATCAGGAGGCTGTAGGAGTGTCTGAAGAGGATAAGCAGCTGAAGTTCAGGTCAGTGATGGAAGAAGAGGAGTTGGATGGAGAAGCTGCAGGAGAAACCTGTTTGGTGGAGGAGCTTGGAGAGACCAACCCTAACCTCACTCTGTCTGTCAATCGAATCCACATTACACCAGCAGAGGACAAGGGCAGAACAGAAGGCACAGGGTTCAGTAAGAAACCACACACACACAAATGATAGACGTGTACACAGGACCGTGGAGCTAGATGTTACCTTTCTGCATTGATGCTAGAAAAAAGTTGCATCCTGATTGGACTTTGGATAGGACTTTACTGGACAAACAGCACAGTTGAATTCTCTATTCTGATTGGTCTGATTCATCTGGCAGTATTTCTAGGCTTGTTTTATTAGTAACAGCTTGCATCTTGACTTGAATGGCAGAAGCTGTACATAAATAAAAAAATCTGTCATTGTTGATATGAAGTTTTCTGCGAGGTGACTTTTATTTATCAGAAATCAGCATTTATCAGCATTTATCAGAAAGAGGCTGCTGAGGGAGCAACTATTTACAGCTGTGATAACGTAAATGATAACTTGTGTTGTGGGCATTTTACAAATGTAACTACACATGGATTAAAGTGTCATTCATCAATAGAAAATGTTAGTGTTATGAAATCTTTGTGGTTAGTATAAGACTTTTATCAGAATGTTGTGTGTGTGTGTGTGTGTGTGTGTGTGTATTCCTCATACAGAGCACTGCAACAGAAGGAACAGTGTGAGCTCTAGATCGCTGCTTGTCCCAGAGTGGTACAGTAAGAGCCTGTCTCTGCGCTCCACTGACTCCTACACACTGGGCATGCATCACTTCCATCTCCTACCTCATGGTCAGCACCACACACACACACACACCCACACACACCCACACACACACACGCACACACACACACGCATGCACGCACGCACGCACGCACACACACACACACACACACAATATATATTTTATATATTTCCTTTCAGCATATAAAGAGACAATCACAGAAAGAGGCCTTGCTTAATGTTTGTATTCCTGGAGCTTTTCTTAATTTTTTATTTCAGACACTAGCTCACTCAGAAGTCACAGCTCGCTCAGAAGCAGCACAGAGCTTTGTGGAGAGACTCGCTTCTGGCACGGCAAAGATTACTGCAACTTCATCCTCAAAGACTGGGTCAAACTCAACAAGCCATTTGATGGTACTGAAAAAGAGGGGGGGGGGCGAGAGAGAGAGAGAGAGAGAGAGAGAGAGAGAGAGAGAGAGAGAGAGAGAAAGGGGGGAGAGAGAGAGAGAGATGAAATATAAAGTTTTTATTATTTGGTTCCAAGGTGCTCCTCACACTTTTTTTTTTTTTCCATTTTTTCCATTGAAGTCCAATTCTGAAGGACATGATTCATATTACTTACTTTATTATAACCCAGCTGCATGTGGTCATATGAAAGAAACATATGAATAAACTAAGGAAGTGACGGCTTCACCACAGAATTGTGTTTTATATCAGAAAAGAAATGGATTCAGTCGGAAAGAAAAGAAGCCAAGTAGAAGAACTCTTGATGAGAACTATAATCATTTCCAGTACTACTTTTTTCAATTTCTCACTCTGGCTATGACCCAGAAGAAATATGAGCAGTCCTGACATCTTTTCCATTGCCAGAAACAGGAACTTAGGCCTTGTTATGATGATCAGCATCTCAGAGTCACAGTGAAATAAATATATTCAGTACACACACTGTATCAACTTCCATTTAAACTGGTTTGCTGTGTGCTGTTATCTCGCACAGATTTCATCGACAGGTATAAGACACCGAGGATGCCCTGGCATGACGTTGGAGTCGTGGTACATGGGAAAGCTGCTAGGGACATCGCCAGGCATTTCATCCAGCGATGGAACTACACAAAGGTAGGGAAAAAAAGGGGGAAATTATTACATGAATTATTATTATTATTATTATTACTATTATTATTAATAATAATAATAATAATAATAATAATAATAATAATAATAATAGGGGGGGCACGGTGGCTTAGTGGTTAGCACGTTCGCCTCACACCTCCAGGGTCGGGGTTCGATTCCCGCCTCCACCTTGTGTGTGTGGAGTTTGCATGTTCTCCCCGTGCCTCAGGGGTTTCCTCCGGGTACTCCGGTTTCCTCCCCCGGTCCAAAGACATGCATGGTAGGTTGATTGGTATCTCTGGAAAATTGTCCGTAGTGTGTGATTGCGTGAGTGAATGAGAGTGTGTGTGTGTGTGCCCTGCGATGGGTTGGCACTCCGTCCAGGGTGTATCCTGCCTTGATGCCCGATGACGCCTGAGATAGGCACAGGCTCCCCGTGACACGAGATAGTTCAGATAAGCGGTAGAAAATGAATGAATAATAATAATAATAATAATAATAATAATAATAATAATAATAATAATAATAATATCATTATACATAATGATAGGAACTTTTCTTTAAGTGTGTAATATCACCAGGAGGTCTGCAATTAATCTAATTTAATTTAATATTATTTTATTTTATTTTGGTAATCGAGAGTGGAAATCACAACTCACCAGTGTCAACATTATCGCCGTTCTTATAGATTTTAACCTCAGTCATCAAAAACAACTAGACTTAGGAATACTTGAATATATTTTCACAGCAAGCTAAATATTGGAGTATGAAGTATGGAGTAAGAATAATGCAGTAGAGATATTCTTATTAAAAAAAGTATACTGAAGGGTCATCAGGATAATTTATCAGTTAAAGTGCTCCATGGCTGCAAAAAGTTTTCAAAGCTCTGGTTTAAACAACAGATCTTCTATTCATTCTGAATTGATCTGTGATCCGTTCTGTGATACTACAGTCGTCCATATGCAAATCTACATAAAAAAAGTTAGCAATATGAACTAAAAAAATTCATCAGAATTAAAGATCAAAAACATGCATGAACCTCAGCCACCCCCAACCTCTTGTAGTCTTTTTTTGAAGTGATCTTTATTAGCTTGAGCTTAGCACCCCCTGCAGTTGTGCATTGTGTCTTGTTCTGAATGCCGACAGCATTCAATGGCGAGTCTGCTCTCCCAGCTCCCTTTTAAAGCAATTAGAGGCCTTTTTACTCTGATTGTTCAGTAATTGAATTGGTTTGAGGCCTGTATGATTTCCTTTGCAATATGCCAGTCATATTTCAGGCTTGGCTACAGATCAGACACTCTCCTGGTGAATAATTAAAGTGGAAGGAGCCAGGTGTGTGCACAGCGCAGGAGGCCAAACAAAAGGCGGCTGAATGCTTCTGATGAGGTGTTTAGGGGAAATGAGAATTCTGCGCTCAAAGACAGTGCACTCTCATTTATTTCCTTTGGTGCCAGTTGACTGGTGCTGATTAGAGATCGACACTCAGCTATTTTCTGTATTCATCACGCCACAAAGAAAAAATGTCAAAGTGAGAACAATTCAATCAGTAATGAGAGTATGCAACAGTATGACATACTATATTAGCACATTTCAGTGCATGGGCTTGTTGTTGGCTTTTTATTTCAATTACTTTTCTTCCTTAGACATTGGGGCAGGATTTTCCATTAAGACATAACGATTCTTTTATTCGCACACTGTAGAGTCCAAAACTGAGAACTTGAACCATCAATAAATTACAAGAAAATAAATGCTCCTATACCAAATCAGGGACTGATAGTCCAGCATTGTGCTATCGAATCTCTGTCAGAGATATAAACTAATACTTTCTGATAGACAAACACAAGAACACAGATAATGCTACCCAAAAACCAGCACACTCCTCTCTCCCTCCTGAGCAATAGCTATTCACACATAAATGCCTCTCAAAATAGAGACAATGCCAAGCCGGGCACACACACACACACACACACACACACACACACACACACACACACACACACACACACAGAGGCTATTTTTGGGGCTGTGACGATTTGGATGTTGTGAATCTCTGTCAAGGTCAGAGCCGTTTGGGCTGCCTCTCGGATGCCTGCCAACATCCTGCAAGTCCGGTTAAGATCAGTCCTCCCTTCAGGATTCAATAGGTTTTAATCAACACATTTTGCCAGTTGTTAATTGCCTGAGATGCCTGCTGCTAAAATAAATTCAATACTTTTATTGTATTAGTAACCATCTGTTTAAAAACACCAGGTCCAGATTATTGTTTAGCCTGCGGTCAATGTTGACACGCAGTACAGCTTGCTAATTTGCACGCCGAGCATTTCCTCCAAGAGGGGTGAAAGCGTTTAAGTGTGAAATGTGCGGAGAGGAAAAAACACATTACAGAGACCCAACGTGACCGGATAATTAAACTGTAAAAACAAATAGTTTTTACATAAAGTTTATATCTGACTTGAGCTAATTCTTTTGAAAGATGATCCAAATGTAGTAACACTACCTCAGTTAAGATGCACTCCAGTATAAACTGATACACATAGGGCGAGAGAATTTAAAATGCAAAACCATTACAGCTGCTTTGTGTATTAAAACATGATAAAGAGAACAACAATGGAACATATCATTTAAGCCAACAGCAGTTAAGCTTTAGATGAGCAGTGGTGCAGATCAAAACAGTCTGAGTGTCGTCTGGTAAGGACAATAGTCATTAAAAATGCAGTTTGAAAGTGTCTTTAGCCTCGTGGCCTTGCATTTATTGTAATCAAGCGCACTGTTAAGGACAAAGAGGGGGCACGGCAACTTTTATTCAACCTGAAGGGAGTTCTCAGCCTCATGAGGTGCTCAGCCAGTGGGCTGGGGTCGATGGTCAGCACGGTGGGCTACATGGATGTGTTGGAGTAATTAGCGCTCTTTAAAGGTGTGATTGGGGATTCGACAAGTGACATGCTGTCTGATTTTAATCAGCTCTCCTTTATTTTCTAGCTGGTGAAGAAGCGGTCGGGGGCGACGTGTTATCCCTGCCTGGTGCCCAAGTCTCTTTACGAACCCAGCAAGCCACCCAAGCTCTGGGTTAAATACACGCAGGCCAACGTACAAGTAAACACTGGCACCATGAACAATGAACTTCTCTTCTGACTAAGATAAAAGCTAAAAATGTGCCTACATATGCAAGAGCAAGCTGTAATATAAAATCCATTTCTTTGGATTAAATGGCAGGTGTTGAGATCAGTGTGCCAGTGGTCCATCGGTACAAAGGTGCATGAAGAGTCCATTCATCTGGCCTACATCTCAGCCATACAGAACAGCAAACACTTCATCTACATAGAGGTAGAATTCAGGTTTAAAACTGAAATCATACGTACATCGCTATTTCTATGCAAACAATACAAACTTATTTGTGTCACAGAATCAGTTCTTCATAAGCTGTTCTGACAAGACCGTACACAACAGCATCGGAGACGCACTGACTGAGAGAATCCTTCAGGCATACAGGTGTGGACATATGTTCCTCTCTTTATCTCTGTCACTCACACACACACACACACACACACACACACACACACACACACACACACACACGCACCAGCACAGTGTGAGACACTTGTCAGACAGGCCAAGAAGCTTGCCCGTGCCTCTGATCATGTCTCAGTCCTGTAGAGAGAAGAAAAAGTTCCGGGTGTACGTGGTGATGCCTTTGCTGCCCGGCTTTGAAGGTGACATCTCCTCTGGAGGGGGACAAGCCATCAAGGCAATCATGCACTTTAATTACAGGTAATCAGTGACACATGCTTCATCTGTAATCACCAAATTGCTTCAATTAAACGCTTAGACGCAGACTGGACAATTATACACGGGTAACGCCGAAACAACAGGTCTCACGCTACACAGAAGCCATTACTGGGCAATGATGAAAGGGAAGGGGGAGACAGGTGGACTCGGGATCATGGAGATATGTAATAGTGACATTCACGTTGCTGTCTATGTACCTTCAGGACCATGTGCAGAGGAGAGCACGCCATTATTGACAGACTCAAACGTGTGAGTAAGTAAAGCTGTTTACATCTTTCACTTTAGGCTGTCTGGACTCAATACAGAAAAAAAATTCACGTAACAGATGTTTACATATTTCAAAATAACATGTTGTTCATGAGCCTCTTATCGGAGACCACTTTATTCATAAAAATCCTCCAGATCCTGCACTTTCTTTGCTTTTCCAGCATTTGATGCATATCTGGCTCTATCCAACAGTAGTCATATGGTATTGAGATCCATCTTTTCGCACTGTAACTATTAACATATGCATGTGCGTACACAGTACAATAACCAATTCACCAAGGGAACACCTTTATTCTAGAGGCAAGGCTTGGCTTAGTGCTTAGGAAAAGCAGTAGCCTTTATTTTTATTACACATTAGCACAATGAAATTGGAATCTTTTCTTCACATATCCCATCTTTGGAGGTTAAAGTCAGAGCACGGGGAATCTACGATACAGGAGAAACGGTTAAGGGCATTATTGGCTCAAGTGGTTAAGGCTCTGGGTTGTTGGTCGGAAGGTCAGGGTTCAAGCCCCAGCACTGCCAAGCTGCCACTGTTGGGCAGTTAAGCAATGGCCTTAACCCTCCTTACTCCATAGGTCAAGGTGTAACATAGTTGCCCCTGTGTTCTGACTTCAACATACAGTTGGAATTTGTGAGGAAAAGAATTCCACTGTAATGTATATTTGGCAATAATAAAGGCTTCTATGCTCCCTATTTCATTTCGTTTCACTTGGCAGTTCCGGGGATTGAACCATGACTCGCAACAACCAAAGAGCCTTAACCATTTTAGCCAACACTTCCGAAGTGTCCTTCCCAGTCCAAATGCATTATATTAACCTCCATGGTGGGTTCAATTCTTGTCTCCTAAATCAGGGGCTTCCTCCAGGTACTTCAGTTTCCACCCCAGTCCAGATGCATTATAGTTTGATTGTCATTTCTAAATCGTCCACATTGTGTCCTATTTTTGGGTGGCACTCTGCCTACTCTCTTGTGCTTCTAGTTCCCTGGGATAGACTCCAGGCATCCTTTGACCCTGTCAGGACTCTGTCAGGACATTCTCTGCTGGAATATTAGGTGGCGCTCTGTCCATGTGCTGTCACGTGCTTTGCGTTTGGACTCACCTATTCCTAATTGCCTGTTAATTTTCATGGCCATTTATTTCCCCCATGTTGCATCTATCTTCGTGGAGTCCTCCTCTTTTCGTTGTTGGTTTATGTTACCTGTTTGTTTAGCCGTGTTTTTTGTTTTCATGTTTTTTTTTGTTAATAAATCATGTTTGTTATCCCTGCCTGTCCTGACAGACCCTGTACAGGTACAGAAAATGGATGGATGGATATTTATATTTTTTTTATTTATCTTTATTAAAGGTCAGTACAGACATCACATCTCTAAGGTGCATTAAAACAGTTTAATGCAGCTTGTGGTGGTCTAGCAACGTGTATCCTGGTCAAGTTTACAATGGATGTGTATGTACTGTATATACTGCTGTATACTGTATATTGTCTTCATTTGATATCTTTTCTATTAAGGTGTCATTCAAATAGAGCAGATTTAGAACAAACGTGTAAGAAAATAAAAGGAAAAACGTAAGATATAAATTAAGCAGAGACAGAATCAAGTAAGAGAAATACCAAAGTCACAGCAGCGTTCCAAGTTGAAATAAAACAGGATTTCTTGATACAGTATAATCTGATGGTACTGGTAATGATTTACCAAGAATATAGTCGAGCTACATTTAATTTCTTAAATGTAATTTCAAATGTAATTATATTAATTCATTCATTCATTCATTCATTCATTATAATTGTTTATATGGGGGGGCACGGTGGCTTAGTGGTTAGCACGTTCGCCTCACACCTCCAGGGTTGGGGGTTTGATTCCCGCCTCCACCTTGTGTGTGTGGAGTTTGCATGTTCTCCCCGTGCCTCTGGGGGTTTCCTCCGGGTACTCCGGTTTCCTCCCCCGGTCCAAAGATATGCATGGTAGGTTGATTGGCATCTCTGGAAAATTGTCCGTAGTGTGTAATTGCGTGAGTGAATGAGAGTGTGTGTGTGCCCTGCGATGGGTTGGCACTCCGTCCAGGGTGTATCCTGCCTTGATGCCCAATGACGCCTGAGATAGGCACAGGCTCCCCGTGACCCGAGGTAGTTCGGATAAGCGGTAGAAAATGAGTGAGAGAGAGTAATTGTTTATATAATTCTAAATATAATACATATTTTAAATGTATATATTTTATATATTTTATTATAAATATAATTATATTCATTCATTATAATTGTAGAAGCACTTTATTTACAAAATTCTTTAAAGTGAGGATTAATGAAAAATTGTTGATTTTGTTTAAAAGCACTTTCACTTTACAGAATTACTTTACATGTGTGTAAGACTTTTGACAATATGTATGTATACTGTGTATAATGCAGCTTCTATATTAATGCCTTTAATAGATAGAACTGAATAATTCATAGTTGATTGGAAACGTTGTGGTTACATTTTCTGAAGATAAATGTCCAACACATACTGTATGTAATGTAAGTGCACATACAATGTGTGTGTGTGTGTGTGTGTGTGTGTGTGTGTGTGTGTGTGTGTGTGTGTGTGTGTGTGTAGTGGCTGACTGCTGGATCAACTACATCTCTTTCTGTGGTTTACGCACTCATGCTGATCTGGATGGTCGTCTAGTTACTGAGCTCATCTATGTGCACAGCAAGCTCATGATCGTGGATGACCGTACTGTCATCATCGGTCAGTCACGCTGCTGACAAATGATACACACCCACACACACACACACACACACACACACACACACACACACACACACACAAAGAGAATAGAATAGGACATTAAAGTGCATATGTTAATACATGTATATATCTGCTATCTAGCGTAATTATGCTTGTTTATATTCTATTAATGCCTAATTATATTTCTTCAAGAACTGTGATTGATGTGATATTATAAGTAGATCTACTGCAAAGGTCAGGTTAATTATTATACAGGACCTGCACAGCTTGGCTCATGAGCACTAATAAGAATTTTTAAGAAAGACCTCTAGATGGCAGCAGAGCCAAAGAGATGTCATGCACGAGCCCTATGTATCTACAGATACATCATTGAAATATAAAAATTATTTTTATAAATGTGTGGTTTTATGCAGGTTCTGCTAATATCAATGACAGGAGCATGCTGGGGAAGAGGGACAGTGAGATGGCTGTAGTGGTGGAGGACATGGAGATCCAGGACTCACTCATGGATGGAGAGAACTACCAGGCTGGCAGGTTTGCTCTGTCCCTACGAATGGAGTGCTTCAGGTGGGCTGATTTCAGTGCATTCAATCTTCTATTTTTTAATGATAAAACATCTTTGACCATTTAAATATGTATTTGGATATTAACACAAAACCCTAATATAAAGCAAATATTTACCAGGACACATTTTACAGACATAACTGTTGGTTGTGATGAGTTGAGCTAATAAGATTTATTTTGAGAAAGGATATATGAGCACATGTGTATGTGATAGGATTGTGCTTGGACTGCTGGGAGACAACAGCATGGATATCAGTGATCCTATCAGTGACAGGTTCTACAAGGAGATCTGGATGGTAACTGCAGCCAAAAATGCCAGTGTTTATGACAAGGTAAATAAAAATGTGATGGAGTGATAAAACCACAGCATGTGGTGTTAAATAAGTAAGAACATTAGGTCAGTATTAGAATAGGATCACTGTCATCAGTAAAGTAAAATGAGTTCATTGATTCTGCTGTTACTTTCACTTAGTAGCGGATCTAGCTCCAGTACTTTAATCAGGTTATATGATAATACGAGTATAATTGATATGATGTTATTTATTAGGTGATGTCATCATTATGTATCCTGTAATTAACCAACATTTCTAGGTCATAAGGGCAGTAATATTAATAATGAAAAAATAAAATAAATATTTGTTTAACTGTTTATTTTACTTAGATTTATAAATAGAAAACTATAACAAATAATAAAATGTCATAAAAAGCTTAATAATTGACCCAGATAAGTGGAAGAAGATGGATGGAAGGATGGATAGGAGGGAAATTGTAACATATGTGCATGTGTATATGTGTATATATGTGTGTGTGTGTGTGTGATTTATTTATATTATGCTATTTTAAGTTGTTAATGTTTATTGAATTGCCTGTTTTGTGCAATTTGTTCCATTTGATCAAGAAGCCATCTGTTGAAGTATCGGCTCATTTTAAATGCGGTTCCTAATTTTATTCTATTTATTATTTTGTAAGTAGAGATGGAATGACACCACCTTTTTGTTTTTAAAACTTACATTTATAATGAAACTTTGAGTATCAGCTGATATCAATTCCCATATGATGTGTGTGTGTGTGTGTGTATATATATATATATATATATATATATATATATATATATATATATATATATATATATATATATATAAAGCTTTTTAAAATGATTTTTAACCAAAGCACTTGACAAACACTGGACAAAATACATAGCTAAAATACCATTCTACATTATTTACACTGTTTCATCATTTACACATTATTTACACAAACTGAAATATGGACTTGGACATAACATGGACTTGATGTTGGACTTAATTATATTCATCGCTTGAGATGATGTCAGGCTCAAAAAATTGGCTTGAGGATAGAACTGCACCTGACACACACCTCTGATTTCAGCAAACTCTTTTTAACTAAAGAACCTACAAGTGTTCAGCTATGTTTGAGAGCTGAGCACAGTTTCAGTATTAAGTCCTAGGTCAATATTGCTCACCTATAAATATGAGCCTGTACTAACAGCACTGAGTGTTGGTGAGTTCATTACAGTTTGGTGGTATGCTGTGTGAGCAGGTATTCCGGTGCTTACCCACGGACAAAGTCCTGAATTATAAGATCCTGAAGGAGTACATGTCCCGCTCCTGCATGGCCACTGAAGACTCCATCCAGGCCTGCGCTGAACTGAAGAAAGTTCGCGGCTTCCTCGTCCAGTTCCCTTTCCATTTCCTGTCTGAGGAAAACCTTTTCCCTTCCTTGAACTCTAAAGAGGGTATCATGCCCGTGGAGCTGTGGACCTAGCTCTGTAAATGTATTCATTCATTAGAATGATAGAAGAATTAAATAAAACATGAGAAACTCTTTATTCACCTAACACAAGCTTAACTGTTATGCACTTTTACACTCTATGTATGTTTGCTTCTTTGGTTAAACAAAGATTAACACATAGAGCAGAATTCTACACTACCTCTTTAAGGACAAAGGACCTAATTATAGTTCAGTCATTTCTTCCCTTTCTTTTCCATTTAATAGAGATATAATAAACACATATAACACAATGACTATTTTTTTTATATAAAAATCAAAAAGCACCATGTTACTGTAAACGAGTAACCCCATATTGACCATAAATAAAGAATTTTTAACCTTTGTCTCTGATCAGTTATTAAACAGGAAATTATAATAACATTGCTACAGAACATCATATTATTATCAAGCTTTATTATTTATCATTTAAAATCACAGTACAGCTATAAACTGCTTGTTTTTACAAAATAGATTTATGATATGCTTATTTTATCTATTAAATAACTTAATATGATTTTTTTGTAATACTATTATTAGTAAGATTTTGCACAGATAGCCTGAACACACAAAGGTACATTCACGGTCTTGTCTGCAGTGTGAAGACAGTCGCTCACTGTACCAGATACACATGACAAGACATTTAGAAATGCAGCAACTCAGGAGCAGCCTTGGAGGTAAAGTAAAGAAGAAAAACACTGGCACAAAGACAAAACAGTGACAGAGTAAATCTGTATGACTTGAACGTAGACATAGAAGAACGCATATTGACACTAAAACTCTGTCGCCGTAAACATTGCATTTGGGTCTCAAATTACAGTTCTGTTACGTTTCCTGAGGGCTCACACCATCTACTCTTTGTGTGGCTACATTACTAACACTAAAGCTTACAGAGCTCTTCCTCCAATGACGATGTGTTCTCAGACGTAGCCGAGCAAGAACGGCTTGCTTTAAAAAAAAAACTATGATGAGTATAAATCAATACACATTTCCTCAGTTAATGGTAATGAATTCATAATATATAAAAGGGTGAATGGGTCTTTTATAAACCTCTATTAAACCACAAATGGAAGCTTGCTTTCGAAATGGCCTTGGAACCAAGTTTCTGGGAAGCCAATTGGAGAAGAAAAATATATTTAAACAAAAATGTTTTTTAATGGAATACAGATTTCTCTTCGCATGTGCATACTTCAACAATGCATATTTTAAGCATGTTCAAATGCATATATCTTCACCAGTAGCCATCAATTTGTCTAACAGGCAGGAGCCTTTATTGGACATTACTCTGGCAAAGAGCTAAAGCTGGGCAACGAGCAGAAAGAGCTCATCCTGACAGCATATACCATGGTGCTGAAGCGTGTGTACGCTTGAACTATGGTCCCTCAAATGTCAATGAGGTCATCACCGCTCTCGTCGCTCTCCACGGTTAACTGTCGAGTCCACCACTTTTTAACCTCTGAGCCCGAGGAGGCCTCGTCGTTTACTGGGTTCATCTTGCACACCATGGACTTCACGCTGGTGCGTCCTGAACGAGACAGCAAGCACATCGTTCAGCGGGACTCGCAGAGAAGTGTATGAAACACAAAATTACACAACCTGCAGTGTAATCGTGCGTCCTGATCTGACCAGTCTCTTTTTCAGTTTATTTTAAATTCAATTATTTGTGATACACTTTGTGGTACAGAATTTTATCCCTTTTCAGCATTAATGGAACACTTTAGAAAGTTGAACCTAATTATTAAGAACAAATTATTTAGCAAATATGATTTTGAACCTGAATGTGGTTAAGAAGTAGATATCACAAGTGCACATAAGGTCCATAAGATCAGATGGCAGGCGAACACATTTTTTACCAATATTTTATTACACTATCTACTTTTGACAGACGCTTGGAATTGAACGTTTAGTTGATTTGTATTAAAATGAGTCTTATTTCTGAAGCCCATATGCTGGCCAAATGAATGATTTATTGCCCTCTAACTCTAAGCAACCATCAAATTTAAATGGATAACATTTTTATAACTATCTACACTTGCTTCATTTAAAGGATACAGGCAATTTTATTAGTACCTACAATGTGCTCTTTTGTCTGTTGTGAAATGGTTGTTGGATTTGCAGTATATAGTTGTATATAGTTGTTTTACATGTTTTAAAGTGTCAGTTGATTTCCTTTTCTCCATACAAGGAAAATTGTTGAAATTCTTGTTTTTGGTCTTTATCCATTCTAACTACATGTTGGTTAAATCATGTTCACACCAATGAGAGAACTAATTGCTGGATCCTTGGTATGGGGTGCTAACCTGTGGGCAGTCTCCACTGCCCCAGCTTCCTCTGGGGGCGATCTGTAGAGTCTTGCCTGTAGCTGCTACGGTCTGACAGAGTAGGGCTCAGCAGAGTCTGCAAGCCACTGTTCTGCTGAGGAATGGCACCATGTAAAGCCATTAAACTGTACACTTATTGCTCATCAGGAAGTGCAGTGTGTGAGTGCATGTGTGAGTATAAGTTGAGTACCTCAGGCTGTGTAGGGTTGTCCTGGTTATTGGTGTTGGCTTCGTCACTAGGCAAAGTAGTTTCAATACTGGGTGGGTTGAGTAGGCGACGTAGGTCCTGCTTCTGACTCTCACGCAGACTCAGAATGATGCTGCATGACTGCTGCTGCTTCTGAGGGAAAAGAAAGGGAACAGTGCGATACACATTAACATGAATTTACATCATGATTACATCTATCTATCTATCTATCTATCTATCTATCTATCCATCCATCCATCCATCCATCCATCCATCCATCCATCCATCTATCTATCTGTAACTACCTACCTACTTACCTTCCTTTTCCTTCCAACCTTTTCTTTCTTTCTTTCTTTCTTTCTTTCTTTCTTTCTTTCTTTCTTTCTTTCTTTCTTTCTTTCAGAAACCAATACAGTTTCTCGGATGTCAATAATTTGACTGAAATAATTCCTATAGGCTGTATTTGGAGCGAGTCTGAAAGTTCAAAATGTCTGTCTCGTATTACACACAGAAAGTTGCTGTGACTTAAGTTGATTTTCTGAGCTCCACATTCACTCACTTAAATAGCAAGTTCATTTCATTTTAATTTCACTTTCTTTTGGGAGTTGGGAGGAAACCAGGAAACCCAATTCACCAATCACAATTATGCCAATATACATAATAACATACTGTCAATCACCCACACCTATAATGACAATCACTGGCATATAGTTCATACCTCTTAAGTTAACTTGGATTGAAAATGCAAGCTGATTAAGCAAATCATGTTTGTTTCTTTACTGTCAAATGCACAGCAAAGCAAGTGAAAAAACATACTAGTCTAGTATATTATTTTTATTATTAAGGGTTACATGCAATTGGTAACAACCTAAAGAACTGTATGTACAAAGAGATCTCAGTGTCAAATAACTGCCAGTTGGCAGAAGGGTATGTCAAATAACATTAGTTACAGATCCTAAAGAATGTTGTAAACTCCTAAAACCCATTTAAAATACAGAAGGTCATTGTTATTTAGGGTCACTGTTGTACCATTGAGGGTGCACTTGAGGCACCATTAAAATACCCATACACAACCTTTGTTCAACCTTACACCAAGTATTGTGTGTATGTGATTTACGGCTCGGATGCGCTTGAGGCACTTCTTCAGCCACATGCGGATGGTCTGTTTGGCCACCTCCTCTTCGATGGTGTATTCCAGCTGTTCTCGTGCCAGCAACTCTTCCAGCTGCAGACTCTTCCTGATGTCCACTGAGCGGTAGGACAGCATGCTGACAGACACACACACACGGTTTAGCCAAATAAAATCCTCACAGTAGTACAGACAGATGAAATTCTTAATATTAAGCGGTTCAGTCCTTGTAGGACTAGTCTTTATCATTATGTTTTATGGTGATTAAAATGAAAATAAAAAAAACATGAAAATGATGCATTTGATAATTGTGCATGTGATTAAAAACAATTGTATTATCAACACTGAGGTCATATTTAAATCTTTAAAGTTTAATAATTAAGATTTAAAGTTATATTGTAATGTGGAGAAAAGGTGATGGAGACATGATTACAAGAGGGACATGAGTACAAGAAGGACGGGACGAGACGAGATGGGACAGGACGGGAAGGATTTTCTTTATTATAATATTTCCATCCTATTTTTGCCGAGAAACGCCAATGGGCATAAATATCAGTAATTATTGGGACATGAAGGCATAACCACAAAAAAAAAACAAAAAAAACAAGAAGAGTTGTTTAATGTGGACTTGAAATTAATAAGCTTTTATGCTCTGACATTTAATTAAAGCATATGTCTATTAAATATAAATAAAACCCTCGGACTTCTGACTAGTGAATTCCTACCTCAGCACATCATGGAAGGTAACATCTCCACCACTGTGCAGTCGCTCCATCTCATAGCACATGTGCTTAAAGAGCAGCTTGTCTTTGTCCAGATCCACCTCCAGCCGGCCTCTGAGCAGTCGCAGCAGAAACTTCACCCTGGAGGTGGGAATCACACCCTGTCCAACAGAACAACACCTGTTTTTAACATCACCTCATTGCACTTCACATCACATCACTAATATTGCTGAACAAACTGGCACACTTGCCTGAGATCAGTTCACAAAATGACCAATAACAATGCACTGACTCCACCTAAACCCTAATCTAACCTCCTACCAGTGCTTAATAAAATTAATTTAATAAGAATTATTATATTATTTAGGGGGGCACGGTGGCTTAGTGGTTAGCACGTTCGCCTCACACCTCCAGGGTCGGGTTCGATTCCCGCCTCCACCTTGTGTGTGTGGAGTTTGCATGTTCTCCCCGTGCCTCCGGGGGTTTCCTCCGGGTACTCCGGTTTTCTCCCCCGGTCCAAAGACATGCATGGTAGGTTGATCGGCATCTCTGGAAAATTGTCCCTAGTGTGTGATTGCGTGAGTGAATGAGTGTGTGTGTGTGTGTGCCCTGCGATGGGTTGGCACGCCGTCCAGGGTGTATCCTGCCTTGATGCCCAATGACGCCTGAGATGAGGCACAGGCTCCCCGTGACCCGAGGTAGTTCGGATAAGCGGTAGAAGATGAATGAATGAACGAATGAATATTATATTATTGCATATCTTTTACCTAATGGGTTTTATGTATATTCCGCTATACTGCAGAACAGATGGCTTATTCATTACTGGCTATGTTATATACTAATAATAAACCTGTCTGTTCCTATAGCTGATCTGTTCTTCCGTACCTCTTTCTCTCTTGCATTTAACAAGTTTGCTAATGAGGACACCAGCTCCTCCTCTACTGTGCCATTACTTTAGAGGTGAGAATGTCAACGCCTCCAAAGCTCTCATTTTCAGGGTTGGTTTTAGAGGGTGCAACTTCTGACATTGAAACATAGCACCTTAAATCAATATAACATCCCCAGCCTACCTCCCGCTTGTCATCCACCATGTTCCATATTATCTGAAAGTGCCGCAGGTCGTTGTAGCTTAGCAACTGATCCTCCTCCGTGGAGTAGAACAAAGAGAAGTTCTCCACGATGATAGCTGGGGGAAGACAAGGGGAAAAAAGTGGGACGGTTAATGTTTGAAGAGCTCTCACAACTCCCTCTGCATTCGCAGAACTTGGGGAAAGTGTAGGTATTGCAAAATAAAAAAGGGCAGACATGACTCATCCTCTCGGGAGGGCAGACACAAAGGGCTGGCCTGGAACCAAATTTACACAGAAACTCATTCACATTTTGCTGGGACATCCCCCTAGTCCTAATATGTGATATTCTCAAATAGGAAAGATGATTGTATCACTAAGAGAAAGAAACTTTATCACTTCAAGGACAAAAGGTGCTAATAATATTCCCTAGCTATCGGGGAGAGACTGAGGCGTGTTATTGTATTTTATTAGCTGGTTTTGCTAATGCCAGACGGAGAAGGAAATGAGACAGGAAATTGATTTGGGGGAAATGGAGCGTACCAACGAGCAGGTTCAGCATGATGTAGGCGATGATGACGTAGAACGAACAGAAGTAAATAAGGGCACCGGCGTAGTTTCCACAGTCCGTCTCCCAGTAGCGGAGCATGTCTGGTGTGCAAAACGGTGGCTGTACCTGTATAAATAGCCCAGTAAACACACACTCAACACAGGAAACCCAGAACACAGGGCAGGACAAACCTAAGGATTTAGTCTGTCACTTACTGTCTAATCATGAACCATGAACTATCTCAGTGACTGATGGTTTTCTCTAAAGGTTATGTACATGCTAATTTAATCACATGATCAACTCTGCGGTGTTCTACAGATCCTGAGAATCTCAAGGTCTTAACCCTGGAGAGAGTGCACAGAGATAACTGTTGGCTTACCATGCAGTCATGCATAATCTTATTCCAGTCTTCACCTGTGACGATGCGGAACAGCACCGTGATGGCCTTTCCTGCAGTAGAGAAGTTTGCATGTCTGACAGAGTGAAAGAGAGAGAGGGAAATAAATGAGTAAGATACAAGCATCCTGCATTCACATTCCACATTCTTACAGTGATATGATACACAAAACCCTCAAAAACACACTCCATAATATTCAAAAAACATTTTAGACGAAGCCACCAGACAGGACCGCTATTTCCACAAGTGTCAGAGTGTCACAAGTCTCATTAAAAGCATGCTGGTGCTGCCTAAACATGTGCGACATTACCTGTTAATGTTCTCTCCGTATTTGACAGTGCCAAAGAGCACCACTCCGGCAAAGGCGTAACAAAGGAGCAGTAAGAACATGCCCACTATGATGAAGAAGCTCTTGTACATGCTGACCACCACCGTCAGAAGCAGCATCTTAAGAGTCACCTACACACACACATACGCATATGTGTGCACCCATACACACATGCATGCACAAACATGCGCACACATACACACACGCACATATACATACGCACACGTTTTTGTACTTTCAAAATATTATTTCACAAAATGATGTTTTCCTTGAAGATAATTTTGTAACAGATTTTACTCACGTGTTTCCCACATATGGTGAAAAACCTCAGCACTATCACACAAGTGCCCATCATGTAGGTATAGGCATTCTGAGGAAGCACATAATCTTCTTACAGCAAACATTTACATTGATTTAGATTTGGAATGAAAGTCAGAACATTACGACGCTTATTTCTTCTACCTGTATTGAAAAGTGCAGAATGATCCATATGACGCCGAGCGACGTAACCAGCAGGTCATATCTGTTCCTTCGGCTCTGCCAGTACCCAGCCGGCGACATGGCTATCAGCTTCATAGTGACCTGTTCACCACATCACTGTCAGGCATGGCTGAAATGTTTGGTCACTGCAGCTACAACAATTACTCGCACAGACTGTGTTGTATAACGAAAGGTAAGACTACCTCTAGGACGAAGATGAATGTGAAAATTACAGACATGGTTGCCAGGGGAACCGTCACTACTGTGTCTTGCACATCCCACTGAAATGCACACCAGAAAAATGACACTGAATATCCAAAGTGTACAGGTGGATGATAAGGAATCAGGAGACAGTCACTCACTTTAACAGACAGTAGCACAGACTGGGCTAAGACCAGCACTGCTATGCCTCGCTTAAAGAAAGGGTGCTGCGTGATGTCATACATCTT
Organism: Tachysurus vachellii; assembly: GCF_030014155.1. Classification (NCBI taxonomy): domain Eukaryota; kingdom Metazoa; phylum Chordata; class Actinopteri; order Siluriformes; family Bagridae; genus Tachysurus; species Tachysurus vachellii. Next base: position 8,953,710 of record NC_083467.1, on the reverse strand, counting down.
GGCACGGAGACCACCGTTCTCTGCAAAGGGAAAAGCAGACTGAAATATATACACTTACATATTCATGTCCAAGCATAAAACACACAGAAATGCAAGTGATAGTCGAAAGGGAATGTTCCCTTTTAGAGTCGGTGACTTAGTTATGGGAAAATGATGTGCACTCTTGATGGGTTATGCTACTCATGAATTCATATGAAAATGAATGCAAATTGTGTTTCAAATGGTTCACAACAGCAACTACGTCACAGCCTTTAAACACAATTATTATGCTTTTATGAACGGATAAAAAAGGCGCTCTGAAGAAGAAATTTAATTTAATTTAATTTAATGCAAAATATAAGCACAAGATAATTGAAAAATAAAATAGTAATATGATGAATTTGAGTGAGCATTCAGCTGCTTATAAAAATAGCACATGATCAGATGAAACCCATAATATAATAGGTATAATAATTCCAACATTACAAAAGATATTTTGGTTAAAAAAACAAACATGGTGGTGGTTTTTTCAACCAGAACTTGGGCTTTTATTAAGAGCATAGACCTGAATCCCACTACAAGTCTGTGGGGTGACCTGAAGCAGGCTGTACACAAGATATGCCCTTATAAACTGATGGACCTTTTGAAAGAAAGCATTGGTTTCTTTGTTATATCCAGGTTTTCTGGTGTGAACACAGTTATGTTTTGTTTCTGTCATGTTTAATGAAAATCTTGTCAGTTTTCGTTATGTTGATAAAGCAGTGCATGCACTGAATCTTGCAAGTGGGTCTGATTTGCTACAGCAGGTGAGTCAATGGCATAGATCCGGGGTTTCGATTCTCCCCACTGGTGGCTTCAGACGGCCAAAAGTTACACTAAGTTATTGGGGTTTTTTTTTTCCCTAAGCGAGTTTCTGATTGTTTTTTACTTTATTTTTATACATTGTAATTTCTCACTCTCTCAATCATTTTCTACCGCTTATCCGAACTACCTCGGGTCACGGGGAGCCTGTGCCTATCTCAGGCGTCATCGGGCATCAAGGCAGGATACACCCTGGACGGAGTGCCAACCCATCGCAGGGCACACACACACTCTCATACATTGTAATTTCATAAGAGAATATTACAACCAACCTGTTCCATGAGCTTACATTTGTTTTCAAATGTCAGTTGTTTCATCCAGGCTCTCAGTGCATTATAAAAAGTAAGGTGTATAGAGAATTCATCACAAGACACCAGGGAAGGAAGTCAGAACACAGCGTCAGTAGTGTCACTAGTTCTAAAGTATTGATTTTTATTGTTTTTCTTGCTGGTTTTCAATGGCAGGCTAACTCACCCTGAGAAAAATGTACTGTATTCTATTCCCACTGCATCCTTCAACTCTTTTCAGTGCAGACTTCTCAACTCATTTAAAACCCAAGTGAGCATTTCAGGGTTAAGGGCCTTGCTCATGGGCCCAGCTTGGTGGACCTGGGATTAAAACTCAAAACCTACCAATCAGTAGGTAACAGTAGTAACAATATGATGTGTAGTGTCTCTAAAAAATGAATGAATGCCCTATTTTTTTTTTTATTAACAGACATTCATAGGAATGGAAAGAAATTGAACCTATTATAATAAAGAAAATAAAGAGCACCATGAGTGGTGATTTTCTTTCCCATGTTTGCTCCGTGTTATATCATTACTTTCTTATTTGTAGACATTGTTGTCTATTTGTGATGATTTACCATGTCACCATCTCTAGCTTGTCTCCCTGTTATTTGTTCATGCTGATTTCAGTCAAAACTCAATGCTTATTCATGTACTACTGCGCTAGAAGCGTCTCTGAGTGCGTCTTAATAACAGTGAGCCTGCAAACAGCTCTGCTACCAATCAGCACACACAGTGTGAGGAGACACGGCAGGGATTTGCTCACTCAACTCTTACACTGAGCCCATGGGAATGCATCTGCATCTGTTACACTTAAGGTTATTGGGATTTTTCCTTTTCGTTGTGTAATTGTCTTGGGGTGAGCCTTCAGGGAGGTGCGATGAGTGCTCAACTTTATTCAGTGCCTTGAATCTGAGGAGAGCTGATTAAGCACTCTAGCACTCTCAGTGAGAGCTTGGGGATGACTCATTAGTGGTGAAGAGAAAGAGAAAGAGAGAGAGAGAGAAAGAGAGAGAGAGAGACCTGGACGTGGGGGAAGGTGTAGTGGCTGAGCAATCTTTAGCCTGCTCTTCAGATCTTCCCATCTCCTCTGGTCCACTGTCAGCAGAGCTGTACCCTAAAAAAAAGGCACGCAACAGAACTATACACTTAGATAAATGCCCCACGTCAAGATGTACACAATTTAAAGGTTTTTTTACATGGAAACTAATGATCCTTGCTTACCTTGTTTTCATTAAAGTTAGCTATTACAACCCCTACAAACAGCGTGAGGCCAATCATACAGCCCAGGAACACGAAGACATGGATGTAGATGCCATGGGTCTGTAATAAGAGACAAGTATAATATAACTCAATGTCTGTTCCAGGCTTGTTTAAGGCCCTAATATTGAGGTAGAAACCTACTGGATCCACTCGATGTATAATTACATCTCTGACCTCCACCCATCCCTTCAGAGACAAGACTTCAAAGAGAGCCAGCATGGCATTGCCTACGTTGTCAAAGTTGAAGTTGCGAGGATTTGCCCTGGAAACAAAGATAATCAGGAAAAAAAGAGAAACACATCCCTGAATTTCACAGTTTTGCAAAATCGATCAACTCCATTATACCCTTTGGAGATTTTCACAGATTTGGTCCAAGACGTTACATGTGACATCATCACAACAAGCTTCCAGGCAAAGCCCTATTTATTTCATATGCATGGAACATGAGTACAGCTATCACAGAAAGTATTACGTATGTGGCTTCACTGGGAGGAGATTAAAAGAAGAATCGTGTGGTTGTATTTTCAGCAATTCAAGTAGGTTTTTGGCAAAAAAAAAAAGCAAAAATCTTTGCAAGCTGCGTCACAAAATCAAGCGCTTATGAGCAATTTTTTATGTTCAACATCCATCATGTGCTGTCACATCACTCATTAGGGATCCACAGCTAGACTCATCATACACTACACACACTCCCTGAGTGGCAATTCTTCAATATGCAATCTGTTAACTGGGATCACAAAAAATATAAATAAATCACACACAATATTTTTATAAACATATCCTCTATAATAACACACCAAACACTGAGCAATATAAAAATCTCGGGGTAGTAATTACCACACTCTAGGGACCCAAAATCCAGGTTTTGTCTCTCCTGGTCTGAGCCTTAGGTTGAGGTTTTTAGAGATGCTCACGTTAATTCTGAAGATGCCATGGCAGTCTTTCTGCAAGGGTTTACAAAGCCAAAGATCCAAGTCAGTGCATTAGTGAGATGTTAATACAGTACTAAACAATAATGCATTCAGTCCTACCTCGTCAATAATATCAGGATCATTACATTTGGCAAGCTTTCCAGCAAAGAGCTGTACTCCGAAGCTCGCAAAGACCAGCATTAATGTCAGGAGAAGAATGGACACCTGTGTGAACAAGAGACAAAGTATAGTTTGGATACAAGTGTGATAGTGGAACATGCACCGCATGCACCGCCACTTTTTTAAAAGACGGATTAGCGCTCCTCCCGCTACTACCATGGTGGTGCTGAAAGGACAGCGTCATTTCAACACCATGCATTTTATGTATAGCCAGCAGGCACATGGCAGCGGGGTGAAGTGGAAAAAGCCTGCCAAAAGAGCGATGGCCAATCAGAGCGGAGCAGGAAACTCTAAATGGGATTGCTAAATAAAGCTTTTTTTTTTTTGACTACAAAAATAACATCGGTTTCTTGCCCTCTCACAGGCACGCCGAAAGAATCAGGGGATAACTGATTCAGGGGATAAGAACCTGAGAGCCTCTGCCATCTAAGATAATACTTGGTAAAATCTAATTTTCTTTTTGACCTGAACCTGGCCTGTGTTTTAGGACTTTGGGTTTTTTTTAGGATGTAAATAAGGAGCTCGTTTTTATTCAGTCATCATTCAAATCAGTGTTTTGAAGTCATAGAACAGCTTTATAAACTTTAGTGAAACATTTGAGAAAGCTGTAGCACGGAGGAGTTAGGAGGAATTACACTTTCACTTTCGTTCACTTACTCGCTACTGTACACTCTTCAATTCAATTCAATTCAATTCAAGTTTATTTGTATAGTGCTTTTTACAATGGACAATTCACTTGTTTTTGCCTTTACACTCACGTTCTTAGGACCCATGGTTTTAAATGCGATAAAGCTGTACTGAACGCAAAATAAAAGCACAAAATACGAGCAGAGCCTTACGCAAGTGTTAACAAAGCGAGCTACACAAACACTAACCGAGTGAGATGCGGGAAGCTGAGGCGGGGGAAAAAGAGCACACGTGGTTGTTGTGGGTCTTTATTTCGGCGCCGTCGGCTCGGATGCTCGTATCTCACACGTGGTTGTTGGGGATCTTTGTTTCGGCGGCGCCGGCTCGGATGCTCGTATCTCAAAAATTTGTTCGTATCTCAAGGCAAAAATTTGGTCGAATCACAGCTCGTATCTCAAAAAATTCGGATGTCAAAGCACTCGTATCTCGAGGTATCACTGTATATTCCATTTTCAGACATGAATTTCGTCACTCATGAGATTAGTGATTGCATTATTTTAAATGCTGATGAGCAAAACCTAATGAGCTGCACTCACCAGGAAGATTTCTTTGAATCCTTTGAGGACCTCTCGCACCACCTTCCTCATCTGAGGCACCAGCTTGAAGATGCGCAGAGGACGCAAGCAGCGCAGCATCATCAGAAGCTGAGCACCTGATTCTGGAGGCACGTTGGTTGGTAGCCAGCACAGGAAGATCAGACTGACCTACAGAGAGAGACAGAGACAGCAATTAAGACAGGAGTAAAGAGCCAGGCCTGTGAACATCCATCTAACCTGAAAATCAATAAATACATAAATATCTTAGATTTATTAAATAATACTCTTTACTTTTAGATCCTTGTAAATATGAGGAAGTACCAAATTCTGTGAAATCAGACTGTTTGGACATTTTATATCATTTCAAAGTAATAATGATTGCATAAATAAGATCACTTATTTTATGAATGAGGTTGAACTCAACATATACAGAAAGTCATTTATAAGCCTGAATAATTTATCAGTGATTTCAATTAATATTACATTTACAATCATTACTGAACTGTCTTTAAGAGATCATTTGGGCTTTAAATCATCACTCATTGATCACAGAGAACGAGAGCTTTCACATGAATTATCAATAGACTGAAGCTGTGGCGAGAAGAATGGATCCGTACTAAATAGATGAAAATGTCCATGACTCCACCGAAGTCTCGGATGACTGCAGTAGGGGTGAAGAACAGACCGTCTGCCATGATTTTCAGGGTCAGCTCAATGCTCATGAAAATGACAAACACGTACTCAGCTATCTGTGGAGGAGAAATAGCAGCGGTTTTGAACTGAATAAAAATTGGAGTTTGTATAATTCTGAATAGCATGCGGAAAGAAATCAGCCTTGATGCTGAAGAGGTCACTCTGCTCAAAGCATTAGTGTCTATAAGTGGAACAATATTACACTAAATACAGCTTTAGCGCTGTCCAAAGCAGCCAAATCAGTGAAAATAACTCCCATCAGCGCTGTCTCTGCAGTGAGAAGGTGTGCTAATTGAGGACAATGAAGAGCTGAAACTCATTTCACTGTGAGCTAAATCAGCAGGAAAATGTTCAGTTAAATCAATCAGTGGGAAATTATTATTATTATTATTATTATACATTAATGACCAAAGACATTGTCAGTGTAAGCTGTTTTTTTTTTTTTTTTGATGTTGTTGTGTTGTTGTTGTTGATACCTGAAGAGTTGGCACATGCATGACCCTGGTGAACGGAGACTCAAACATCATGGAGATGCAAGAACAGATGGTAACCACAATCATTACCCAATCCAGATATGTGACCAAGCCAAGCAGATCACTGTGGAGAGCATTCACACACACACACACACACACATATACAAAACATTCAAATCATTCATCAGTCAACTGTAGTCTTGGCAATCTGAACTGTCAAGTGGCTTTATGTAACCTTTATGGCTTTATGTAACCTTTATGGCTTTATGTAACCTTTATGGCTTTATGTAACCTTTATGGCTACAACATTAGAACGTACAACAACAGAACTTACAACATTATTCCAAGACACTGCAGCTACATGTTTGTAAAGTCACATCATAACACCTCTATTAAAGTTTCCCAAAATGTCAGAAGAATTTTTCCCAGAAATCAGAACTTCTTGTAAGCAAACTATTCTGTTTGTTTTTACTTTAGGACATTTCATGAGGGTTATGGGGATGTGATAGACTAATGGTGTTAAGGTGTTGGACTACTGAAGGTTTTCAAATCCCAGGTCTACCAAGCTGCTACCACTGGGTCCCTGTACAAGATCCTTAACCTAAAGTTGTACAAAAAAATATAAGTCACTCTGGATAAGGGTGTCTGCCAAATGGCGTAAATGTTTGTCGAATACAAAGGGATTTATTTGTAAATTATATTTCTCAAATGTGTACATTTACACATAAGATGGCTAAAGTGAATCTGGACATTAAATCATATCATTTTTATGGATTGCTGCACTTTTTTTTTTACCTGGAATACAGGTTGTATTTTTAAAGAACTTATTTTCGTTATGTTTACAGCATTTAGCAGATTTCCTTATTCAGAGCGACATGTAGAAATAAAAGGGCAGAAAATCTACGAATGTTCACCTGCTGCCATAAAAACATGACAATGCCATGACAATTGAAGCTGAAAAGAAAGTGACTTATGATGTTTTACAATAGATAGATAGATAGATAGATAGATAGATAGATAGATAGATAGATAGATAGATAGATAGATAGATAGATAGATAGATAGATAGATAGATAGATAGATAGACAGACAGTTAAGCTACCATGTAGTGTTATAAGGCAGAACTGGATGATGTCACTTAACACTGAAAACTTACTATAACTGATGATATTTTGTGCTCTTCACTGCTCCTGTTACAGGATCTGTTTTCAAGCTGTTCATTCCAAACAAATCCATAAACACATTAGCAATCATGCATTTTAAGCGACTCATCAAAGTGAATAAAGTGAATCAACAGTAGGTTTGTAGTGATTGTGAATCGTACGCGTTGAAGCGGGCCCGCACGATCATCCGGCAGAAGTTTCTGAAACGGTGTTCTCTTCCCACGATAAACAGCGGCTTGTCGAAGTAAGGATGATTCTCTCTCAGCTCCTCTTCTTGAACTTTTCTGGTAATGAGAAAATCCACATACAAAAATGATAAATCATTTTAAAAGCTAGGTACCTAGGGAATGTGTTATACATCCAGCTTGATATTATCGAGAGACAAAATGGCTGCTGAGGAGCGGGTGCTGAGGCCACATGGGAATGGAGGAGAAACTGATGTATAAGTGCTAAGCTGAGTCAAGCAGTGTGTTCTCTGTAGCGAGTGGATGCAGCTGAGCCCCAGGAGACGAGCTGGCCGAATATTGCTGAGCAGGGCTTTAAATATCTCTCTGTTCCTTGAGGCTAGTATCATGTTGGATATAGAGCACCTGGCTAATGCACCTGTTTGTTGCACATATTTTTCATCATGTAAAAAAGTAGAGCAGCAAGTAAAGCATGAGTCATGATAATAGCGCCTGAGGAGAGCAGTCTGTTTGAGTGTGTGTGTGTGTGTGTGTGTGTGTGTGATAGCGTGTATGTTTGTGTGCATAAACACATCCAAAGACCCTGCTTTACCGTTTCATCTCAGCCTGCTCCTTCTTCTCCTGGATCATCTTGATCTCACTGTCCTCTCTCTGAGCATTGCGATAACGTACAGTGCTTGAATGCTGCACACGGAAAAAAAACGCTCAAGACTTTACAACTTCTTTTACTCAGACACGCTGGTACTGTATATGACAGCCATACAGAGATATATATGTGTGTGTACGTACATCTTGAGTAAGTGTCTCTAGAGATTTGCCTCTGCTGATCCTCTGGCTGGTGGAACCGTGTCTGAGAGACCTGTCACATCATCATCATCATCATCATCATCATCATCTCATTTAAACAAACACAATCCAGTACAATCTTTTTCACATCAATGCAACATGTTATGAAAGAAAAATCCAAGATCAAAGAAATACCAATAAAGACAAAACAGTCATTAAACTGTGTACAGTATAACTTACTGAAGTCCAATTTAACAGTTACAGCAAAAAAATGAAATGCAATATGAGATGCCAGTTTGAGAACTATGGTCCTAGATAAATACACAATCATAGCACATAATACTGTGATTAGTATTACATATATCGTGTGTGTGTGTGTGTGTGTGTGTGTTGATCAGACCTGCGCTCCTGGCGAATATGATGCTGCACGCTGAGGATGGAACGCTCTTTAGTCGGCTGGCCCTCAAAGGAGCTGCTCAGCATGCGCTGTCTGGTGCAGGCTCTGTAACCATAACCCAATCAACCTCCTGAGTCAACACAAACTTCACAAACAAACACAGTAACATGACAAAATCTAATTTCAATACACAATTGCTTTAAATATTACGTTTTGTCATATTACTGTTGTGCATCATTATAAAAACCTGCCCAAATACTGTGGTCTCTCTCTCTCTCTTTCTCTCTTTCTCTCACACATACACACTTACTCTGTTTGTATGTATGTCTGTCTCTCTCACTCACTCTCTCTCACTCACTCTGTGCCTCTCTCATTGATTGTTTGTCTGTCTGTTTGTCTGTCCGCCACTCTGTCTGTCTCTCTCTCACTCCATCTGTCTGTCTGTCTGTCACTTTGTCTACATCTCACTCTCTTTCTTTCTGTCTTTCTCTCACTCAAACACTCTCATCGATTGTCTGTCTGTCTTTCTCTCTCTCTCTCTGTCTGTTTGTATGTCTGTCTCTCTCTCTTCGTCTCTATCTCTTGCACTCACTCACTCCCTCTATGTCTCTCTTCTTGATTCTCTCTCTCTCTCTCCCTCTCTTGCTCTCTCTCTCTCGCTCTCTCTCTGTCTGTTGGTAAGTTGTAAGTATGTCTCTCTCTCTCTCTCTCTCTCTCTCTCTCTCTCTCTCTCTCTCTCTGTCTGTTGGTAAGTTGTAAGTACAGTATGTCTGTCTGTCTCTCTCTCGCTCTCTCTCTCTCACTCTCTCTCGCTCTCTCTCTCGCTCTCTCTCTGTCTGTTGGTAAGTTGTAAGTATGTCTCTCTCTCTCTCTCTCTCTCTCTCTCTCTGTCTGTTGGTAAGTTGTAAGTATGTCTCTCTCTCTCTCTCTCTCTGTCTCTCTCTCTCTCTCTCTCTCTCTCTCTCTCTCTGTCTGTTGGTAAGTTGTAAGTATGTCTGTCTCTCTCTCTCTCTCTCTCTCTCTCTCTCTCTCTCTCGCTCTCTCTGTCTGTTGGTAAGTTGTATGTGTGTCTGTCTCTCTCTCTCTCTCTCGCTCTCTCTGTCTGTTGGTAAGTTGTATGTGTGTCTGTCTCTCTCTCTGTGTCTCTTGCACTCACTCGCTCCCTCTATGTCTCTATTCTTGATTTTCTCTCTCTCTCTCTCTCTCTCTCTCTCTCTCTCTCTCTCTCTCTCTTTAACATGTTACTAATATGGATTAAATTTGATTGACTGTAGCAAAGGCATCCTTTAATTTGATATTTATTTTTATTATTATAACGTCGCTCTTAAAGAAGTATTTGCTTCTTAAGGGCAAAACTACTTCAATTACGCCATCATCAAATACCAAATATGTGTGGTACTGTATAGTCGAAGAGTAATCAGGCTCCTTGGGCCAAACGTACACCCATAAAGCTCTTATACAAATAGTCCAGTTCTGTTTTTAGTTCTGCCTTTTTCTTGTTAGTAAATCTTACTGTGAGAAAAGATATTGGTGCTTCAGAAAGATCACACCAGAAAGTCGTAATTATAAGTGTGAGCTTTGCGTTTCTGAGTATGTGGGTAAGAAATCATGGTGTATTCTAAGGATGCTACGTCTGTAATTAAGGGTAAATTAGTTGAAATGTTTGAAAAGCTGAAGGTTTAATGGTCTCAGATGCTGATTTCAATTTTGCTTGGTGTTTGGAGCAGGTTACTGAACTAAAATCAATTTCTCATAAACACAAAGTAAAGCACACCTTTTCTCAAAACGTATTTAAAAATCATGTGGTTTTGGAGTTAAGTAAAAGTACACAGACCTTCATTTTGTACCAAAGTGAAGTGTCATGAATACACATGACATCGTAATTACTCCTAAAATTCAATCCTCCGAGGAGGGTCTGAATACACAGTAAATTCAGTACCATTGTGTAACCTCTTTGTGTAGGATAGGGAATAGAGAACAGACTGCCCTCTATCGCCATGCACTGTGTACACACTCTGCACCATAGCATGACAGATGGCACTAATTAGCATACAGCAAGTAGCATAGGTAGGGAACAGGTCTAAATTGCTGCCCCGCTGCAGAGAGGAAAACTAATTAATCCCTTTTTAACCTAGTGAAATATAGAGCATGCAAAGCTGAACATCTAAGCATTGCACCCTGGTATTCCAGTCAATTGGGGTCAGTTTCTTTTTTTTCTCCATCAAAACCCCAATGTCTTTAACAGCGGGTCTATCGATGCTCCTTTCTATAACAACTGCACTGCTGACATCAATCTTTGCCACAGTTATAACCCTGAACAAATGTTAGGCCATCATTTTTCTACTCAGCCATTTTCTCCTCCTCCCCACCATCATCATTCAGGCCGTTAGCCTGCCATTCATTGACACCATTATGCTAGCCATTAATTGCAAAGTCATGTACCAGAACACCGGCTAATGACAATCTGAGCTTCAGGAGGATGTGTCAGCTTCATTCATGCCCATTCATTGTGATGTGTCTCTGTGTCGGCAAAGGCAGACAGACCCAAAGCCCCAGACGGCACAAGCAGACAACGTGGGATGGCTACTGATGTGCTGTCTGGCAGTTAAGAAGGAGGAGAAGGAGGGGTGGTGTGTGTGTTATGCAAGCAGATAGTCCTGAGCAGGTAAGAAATCTCACAGACGTGCTCTGAAACCTGATGGTGAACCACCAGGAGCAGGAGCCCCGTGTGACATAGTGTGTGATATATTCAGCCTGACACTGCTAGAAGCAACATTACTGCCAAACTCACAGTGGTGCCAAACATTTAACTATTAATTAGTTTATTCGTGCTGATAGGTGCCCTACAAAGGGGCTGGAGATAGAAGCTCCATTATCTAACCAGACACTGGACTGGATGGACAACAAGCCTGATAAACTCCTAAAAGACTGAAAACAAACCCCAAAACTACTTTTTACAGTTTTCCTTTAATGAAACGAAGGTGTTTATTGCCATCTGCTATATGTTCTGCTTTCCTTCAACAGCTCAACTTACATCATCACCCTTTCTCTACCGACTTAGCCCTCAGACTATGCAAACGTCTCTATAACAGTTCATCTTTGTACCATATACTGTAAGACATGCACAATTTTAGTTCAGGAAAGAACTCCAGTAACTCAACCACAAGGTTTTCCCCAACATACCGTAGGATTTTATTGACGGTTGTTTCTTTTTCCAAGAGATTGCGAGCATGGATGCTGAATATTGATTTCCTCAGCTAAAGCAAAGAAATATATATTTAGACAGTAAGCAACACACAAGAGACATATTGCAATTCATATGCAGACATCGACAAAAAAAACAAAACAACAAAAAGAAATGCTTTAATACATCTACAAACAAGGTCACGCTTTCACTTCTACTGAATGCAGCTGAACATTAATGTGGAACTATATAGTTATTGCAGATAGCTGCTTATTTATTCACATATTCAGTCAGAGTAACAGTCAGAGGTATGACTGAAAGAGGTGAACGTCAGTATGTGGGTTACCTTCTGATCAATGTATTTATTGTCCTCAATGGCCGACCTCTTGGAGTGGTCACAGGAGGAAGATGAGGCGGACGGCAGCCTGCGGAACAGACAGCTGGGGTCCTGCTGCTGCCGGTCTATAAACTGCTTCATAAAGCTCTCCCTTTATCACACACAAACATACAAAGCACAAGCGTTTGGTGACATAATCCACTGGAGGACTGAAAGATAAACAATCATCCATTCCGATACTGTACTTCTTTCAAGCTTCACCATACAGTGGGGTCCAAAAGTCTGAGGATTACATTTGTTTTAATACAACAATTTCCGTTACAAATTATATTACAGACTACAACTTCAGTGAAAAGTTAAATCATCAGTGACGACGTGACATACAGCTAAGTATAGTGACCCATACTCAGAATTCGTTCTCTGCATTTAACCCATCCAAAGTGCACACACACAGCAGTGAACAAACACACAACGTGAACACACACCCGGAGCAGTGGGCAGCCATTTATGCTGCGGCGCCCAGGGAGCAGTTGGGGGGTTCGGTGCCTTGCTCAAGGGCACCTCAGTCGTGGTATTGCCGGCCCGAGACTCGAACCCAAAACCTTAGGGTTAGGAGTCAAACTCTCTAACCATTAGGCCACGACTTCCCCAAAAGTCGGGTTTGGGTTCGGGTTCGTCCTGCGCTCGAGCTGCATGGACAACAAAGTCTGAGTAAAACCTTATGATCCATTTTAGATCAAATCCATCAGAGCGTCTTCAGATCATAGGCTTCAGCAGCAGATATTAGACATGAGGAAAATCGAAACTTTTGTGCAAAGCAGATAACATTCTCAAGTTCACACATTTACTTACATTTAAATAGAAACATTGTATAAATTCTAAAACCTGCTTAGTTCCAAACCCAGATTTTAGTGTGATCTCAGACTTTTGGACTCCGCTATAGATGACACAAAAGAACATGGCGTAGAGGAGTTAAGATTCATTTAATGAGCAATATGAGGAGTACTACAACTACTTCTGCTTGTGGCTTTTTGCACTTGTGACTCATTTTCTGTTGCTGGAAACACTAAACTTCTCTAAAAACAGTTTATGTCCAAGTCTCACCTTTTGCTTCAGTGAATAATTTCACCTGGATGATGTGGATTTGCACCTAAAAACTTCTGCTGTAATCATAAAGACTATAATCTATACTTACTGTACATCCTTTTAACACACTTAGTACTTTTTGTCTATAACTGTTTACTTAATCATATATAATCCCACTATTCAGCCTCCTTTGAGTCCAGCTCATCTAGAGGTCTTGTGTCTTGTTAGGAAGCATTTCCTTTCCATCGTCGCCTCTGTTTTGCTCAATAAGGAGCTAAATCTTTAGCTAACGTCCTTTCTGCAAAGCTGATTTGTGATGATGTCTATTACTCAAGTATTATTATTCACATTAAACAGGACTGAAATAAAAAGGGATGATTTAGAGAAAAGAAGATCGGTTTATACGATTGATACCTGATCCTGGGCACAGTGAAATCTGACGGCAGCTTAGAGATCTTCACCATCTGTGGTCTGTTGGGGAACTTCTCGAATATACGCAAGCGCAACGGGAGTTTCTCTTTTGTGTCAGCGTTGGCCTCACTCTGCTTCAGCTGTGGAGATGATACGTAAAAAAAAAAAAGAGTTAGAAAGAAACATTGGTAATGATGAAAGATGATGCAATTCTCTCAATACGTTTCATTTGCAAACAGAGTTGAGGTTGTTTGATGTATAATACACAGATATAAATGTAGCTTTTCATCATCTGCAGACTCGAGGCGGATCAAGAAGGCCAGAAGAAAACGAGTGAAGATGCTCAACAGTGTCTTTTTACAAGCAATGTGTAAGCTCGCTTAACAGAGTTTGTCACAAACAAACAAACACACACACACACACACACCAACCAAGCCACATGAGCCTGACAGAGAGAAAGCTGTGAATTCTTTTGACTTCTGTTGAGTTCTAAAAGTGTGCTGGAGTAATTAAACACAAGCACTCCATCTTTCTCCAACCCTGACACACCAGAGTTCTACAGCTACCAGGACACTAGAGCAGCATATCGGGGCAGCGGTGGCTCAAGTGGTTAAGGCTCCAAGTGGTTGGTAAGAAGGTCGAGGTTCAAGCCCTAGCACTGCCGAGCTGCTTGAGCAAGGCCCTGAATTTTATCTGCTCCATGGGTACTGGATCATAGCTGCCCCTGTGCTCTGAACCAACCTCTAGTTCTGTCATCAGGGCTATTTTTAGCTGTAAGTGGGAATCCCCTGCAGGATGCATGATTAAAAAAACACATCTTTTCAGCATATCAGTGCAGGCACTACATCTCCCCCTCTGCTGTAGGCTACTATGCCGTGTATTTCTCTGAATTAATGTGGACCTCGATGCGCTGTGACCTTTAATCCTTCTGTAGTTTTATAATGCCACAAAGAAACACTGGTGTGTTGCACTGTGTACAAGAGAAACTCTCTAGTTTTCCAACGACCAGGCATTGAAGAGACACGAGAAATGACGGGTCACAAATCTGTGCATTACGATAATAATAATAATAATAATAATAATAATAATAATAATAATAATAATAATAATAAAACCATGTTCTAAATCGTTGCTTGTTGTAGCACACACTGCGGTTCTGAAGTCCTGCCCAAAGATGGCAGCAGCATCCAGCCTGAAAGAAGTCATGCTGAAATAATCAGCCCACACACCACACCACACCACACCACACCACACCACACCACACCACACCACACCTCACCACACCACACCTCACCTCAGGAAAACAACATCAAAGCAAAATGAACAGCACAAAATCCATGTGCATTCTGAAGCAGGTCATAAAATCTGAAACAGAACCGTTCAAACCCGGACATGTGATGGGGAAAAAAAGAAACAGCGCATTTCATAAGGTTCAATTATAGCTATAAAATGTTTATAAAAAAAAAAAAAAAAAACTAATTGATATTCCTTTGGTGCTTCAGTCTGTCTGAAAGCCTGTAGAGCTGATAGAATCTGATGCATTTCTGAGGAGAAACCAAAGGCATGGATAGATGATTATCAGTGGCACTGGAAACAAATCCTCAAATGTACCCATAACCAAACCCTTGCAGTTTCTTACATTCTACCAAAAATCCTTACAGAATAAAAAAAATTGTGTGTATATATATATATATATACTACACATATCACTACACATACTGTACTACTTCTGTGATACCAGTGATCACTACACCTTCCGCTCTCCAGATCTGCTGGATTCATCTTGATGCCCTACTCTTTGATGGAGTCTCATCACTTGGACACCACTCGCTGCTGCTGAAAATAAAGCCTAAAATACACAAGATTACCAGTGACGACCCATAAAAATGGTTTTGGTCTGCAATGGAATTGAGCAAACAGTTTTGTACTCAAGTCTCCATCAGTGAGCAGTTGATCGACTCAACAAAATAGATTTAATGGAAACTAAACCAGATGAATTTCCTACTTACATGATTATACTATTTGAACATATAGTACACAATTAGAGAAAGAAGTAGTTTATAATCGCACTATCCACTGTAACCCAAATGAGTATGGCTTTTGAATATCTCTCTCCTCTCAAGGCTTCTTCCTCATATTGTCTCAGGAGGTTTTTCCTCATTATTGATTACTTATATCCTGAATTTGTATATTTCTGTAAAGCTGCTTTGTGACAGTGTCCCAGTGTATATTAAGCTATAATCGCTATTGCTAAAACTATCACGGTTCTACTCCACCCTGTACACTCTATTACATCTTTTTCCACCAGTTATAACTGTATATAACTGTACATTCATTGCTTACGCTAGTTTACATCCGTTTGTGTATATTATCTGTACATACACTGTACATATTTCTTTGTTACTCTTGTACATACAATACACATACAGTAATGCACACATTTGCACTGGATAAATAATTTTATTTAACATATTGTACTGTCTATACAGCTGGCACTTATTCCTATTTTGCACATGCTATCCTTATGCACAAACCACCTGCCATAACTTTATTTATTGTTGTACATATACTGACATATTTATCTGCACTTGTTCCTTTGCACATTTTTATACTATTACTACTTGTTACTATTTATACTATTTGCACAAGTAGATGCTAAATCAATTACAATTGCTTTGTACCTGTACTATACAATCACATCCATCTATCTGTTTGTCTGTCTGTCTGTCTGTCTGTCTATCTGTCTCTCTCTCTCTACATGGCGAACACAGACGAGTGAAATTTGGTTATGAGAATAATAGGCAATATCTGAATGCCGCTTCACCAGTCAAATTTGTAGATTTGTGTCCAAATCTAAGCCTAGTTTTACTAGTTTTACAACTACTGAGCGCAGACCAACACAGAGAGTCAAAATGGTACATCATGTTGTGTTATTACAGCTGAGAGAGATGGATGACATGCCATTAGATATATAGTAAGGGTTGAGAGAGAGACATGCTTTGACCTGCCCCTTAAGCACCTCATGGGAGATTTTGTTATTTGGAGCTCAAAATCCTCCAGGACGAAAAAAAGATTATAAAGAAACCATGTCTAATGTAGTGTTCAACAACCTTCCTGCTTTCACTGATGCCAACACCAACACGCTGAAGCACTACAGGGACATAGTACAGAGTGCTACATATCTATAGTCCTGAGAGGAATTTTAAAAGCCTGGGGTAAAATGTTCAGATATACATTTAGATGCAACACCTGAAACAAGATATCTGCATCCTAGAGTTGATTTGGGAAAGTTGCAATTCCCACAGCAAGGTAGCCAAGATAACGTATCCCACTCATTACAACACGCAGCAAAACCCAGAAGAGATGAGTGGCTTCATTCTTGACCTTTTACTGTGGCCTTCCTTAAGATCCCTGCTAGTTAGCATCTAAAAAAAACTGCTACGGTCATCTTTTCCAGCGCCTGGCTCACGATGGGCTGACGCTGAATTTCCTTATGATACAAAAAACCCCAACAACCGAGAATCTACATTTGTTTCCAGATAACTGGATTGTTTAAGAACGTGAGATTGTTTTTTGCCAGTCCCCAAGGTACCAATCAATGGCTCTATGCTCGGCAGGACCTCTGCAACTGAACGCTCTGCTCAGCAGCAGCTTCTGATTAGCTCTCACCCAACCCTACTCGAGACTCGGCCCACTGCAGAGAGAACACATGCTCCCCACTATTTACATCCTTTGTATAAACAGCTGAATAGAAGAACCCGTAAGGCTCCACTATGCTGAGTTCTGCATGCTTGTTTATACATAGCTCTTGTTTATTCCTTTATTACTAAGACGGGAAAAAATAAAACCCGGAAAACAAATGCGACTGCTGAGTGAACTGAAAAGCTGGAAAGTTGGTGACAGTGACGGTAACCATGCAAAGTATCTCATTACAGCGGCTAGTTTACAGAAGCAAAAATGGATGGTTTGATCGCCTGAGACTGGGTCCAGTGGAGGTGTGCTGATGGAGACTAAGCTGCATTACAAACATATAAAATGACCTGCAGCACAGAGATTGATGGAATTGCACGGCTGAGTGAAAAATAGCCATAGTGTTTGCATACTCACTGAAACAAGCATACGGGCTACTACTGGGTCTGGCTCATTTTTTTTTTGTACATCAACACAGAGTTTCCTAGGTTAATAAAAAAAAGTATGTGCAAGAACAGTGCATTGTTTCTCCTCTTCATAATGATTCATGTGATGTGGGGTTTCTCATAAATCAGTGCAGCAAAAGCTAAAAGGCTGCAATTTATGTGGCAGCTTTCAGACATATTAGCGTGATCCATTCATTCCTTTTCACACATTCTTTCCAATTTCAGGCTCGGGTGAACTGCACGTTATGGTATTCTTCAGGTCATCCACCTAAGGAAGACTAGGCTTTTATTAATGATCAATCACTTTGTGGTTTGGAGCGAGTTCACAAACGCAGCCATGATGGATACTGTGTGGTGGAGTCGTATTAATCCTGCATGAATTCAGCCTCCAATTCTATAGCACAGAGTATTACAGCTCTAGATCAGCAACGATAAATACATATCTAATATAAAGACACATCCAGTGGGGCTTGGTGCTGGGTGAGGGAGTGTCTTTAGGCGTAGGCTTCTGAGATAACAGGGATTAGTACAGTAGGAGTTTTGATGAATGCATAAGGAGACAAAATGAAACCGAAATGAAACCTCAAATGCCAAAATAGCTCAGTTGGGAGAGTGTTTGACTAAAGATCTAAAGTTCCCTGGTTCAATTCAGGGGGTTCTGCAGCTGGAAACAAAGCCTTGCTTTGGGCAGTGATACCTCAGTGGTTAAGATGGGGTCCTGAGCGATGCCTTTAACCCTTAGTTGTATAAAAAAAAAAAAGATAAACATTTGGGTTTTTATAGATAAGGGTGTCAGCCATGTGCTGTGATGAATCCTACAATAGTCTTTCAAAGAACACCTCCAAACCTTAAAAAAGTTTCATATTTTCATATTTTCCATCCTTTTATTTTCTTTTGCCACCTTCACAGTCAAGTCCGAAAATCTGAATCAAACTGATTCTGTTGGTTGATTAGACTAAAATGCTGGGCTGAAATGTGCTTGTTAAACGTTCACATGCTGGTCAGAATATGGTGATGGAAAAAGGTAAACAATCCTTTGCCATATGTTGGTAGAAACCACAAAATTCACCCAATCATGGAGAACATAGAACTGGTTCTAAATAAATGATCATTGTACAATGCTCCTGAGCAGCACCCACCCTATCATCCCGAGATACACAAATTCAAATCCTGACGATACCACAGCCATCTGTGGGCAGGAGCCAAGAAAGCCAATTTGCAAACACAATCGATCACAGTGGCAATGTCTGTAAGCTCATGCATGCTCAGAGATAGCTCTTTCCTCAGAGCGTGTTACACTGCCCTGTGACACATGAGCAAATATGTGAAAAAAGGTTGATTGTCTTCACGTGTTAGAGGAAGCACATGTTAGCCCTCCCAGGTTGGTAGCTGTTATAAAATGCACTATACCTCTGTCCTTTGGCTCAGCATGTGCCGTATGGGTCATACAGCCGCTAGCATCTATAAAATACAATACTCACCACTCAAAATGTTGAGTTCATGTCCTGCAGTTGGTTCAATTCAGGATCGAATGGCTTCCTTGCTGCAAATGAAACCATGCTAGAGTTCGATCAGGACAGGACTAAGACCATCAGTCAGACGACTTGTTTTGGTCCGTACCCAAGTGCGATCGTTGTGTTCTCATCTGCCTAAAGAACGACACCAAGGGGGAAAACACAACAGGATACACTTCAAACAAACTCAGCCCTGCATATGTGAAAGGCAGTGAGAGTTTCGATGTGTCCAAAGCAGCTTTGCCAGTATCGATCATGCTTAATGAATTCACAGAGAATATTGAAGAGGGCTTTGAGTTTAACTTGTCTATTGCATTTCAGTCTGTCAGTCAGTCTGTCAGTCAGTCTGTCTGTCAGTATTTCAGTCTGTCATTTCAGTCTGTGACTACACTACTACAATTCATCACACGTGTGCGGAGTGTCCAGTGTACAGATGGCTAGCTTCTTGATTATGTGTAACTGAGATATGAATCCATATCATTTGTTTCAAAGGACTGGATATGTTTATTAAGCATACATAGTTTTAATGGATAATAATAGACCCTAAACAATTCAACACAAAGGTGTACAGCACTGAAGTCCTTCTCAACAGTACAATATCTTAATAAAGCAATCATATGGTGGTGAGAGAGAGAGAGAGAGAGAGAGAGAGAGAGAGAGAGAGAGAGAGAGAGAGAGAGAGAGAGAGAGAGAGAAAAGACAGGCAGTCAGAGAGAGCAAGAGAGCGAGAGAGAGAGAAGACAGGCAGTCAGAGGGAGAGAGCGAGAGAGAGAGAGAGAGAGAGAGAGAGAGAGAGAGAGAGAGAAGACAGGCAGTCAGAGAGAGAGAGAGAGAGAGAGAGAGAGACATAACCTTTACTTCAACACAACACAGTGTAGACTAAACAAATTACAGTAGGCATCTTTTTACACTGACCACACTCATATACATGCTCGTGTACACACTCATGTACATCCAGGCACAAGAAGCTACAGGATGACAAAGCACCTCGCAACAGCAGAGTTATAACTGTAATTCACTGACATACGTAACTATTTGATTTCCATGGCTTATATGGGCTGCAGTCATTTTTAGTAATAAGCCATGTTTAAACAAAAACAAAGAAGCCAGATGTGCTAAGCTCTTTGTTCCCTGTTTGTTACAATTATGGCACAAAATAACTAAAAAGTGTGTCAAGTACGAAGCTGGAGTACAAGTAAAAAAAAAAAGAGGATCACGCAAAAAGCAGAGTGTTTCGGTGAACAACATGTGTGGAGGTGCTGGATGTGCAGCTGAACATTTCCTTTGAGTTACCAAAGTATGTGTGATTAGCAAAGGCCAGTTTTGTGCATAATATTTTCCATCTCTCAAAACCGGTACATTAGCGGCATGCGTGTTGCTCGGAGCGGTAAATCGAGTGTTTTCAGCTGTCTGTATCGACGTGTCTTGAGCTCCAATGTGTTTTGAGGACTGAATTTTCTCCCAAATGTATCTGATCTGTATCTTATTGACAGTTTTTCTTTTCTTGTAAACGTTGTAAACATTACTGTGTTCTACCTCAGGCATGTACTGTAACTAGCTGAATGTATCGGATCAGGTATCAGGTAGCGGCTGACGCTCAAAGATCTTATATCGGTATTGTATCAAAAACTAGATGCATCATACAGTATGTGTTATTCTTTCACACTGACACTCATTAGGGTAAAAGAGGACAAGCTTTAGTCTGTAGCTGTCTGCTCGAGTTAGTAGTGTGTGTGCTAACACAAAAAAAGAGTATTTTGGTTCAGGTCAAAATGGATTGCAGGAAATGGATCATTTTCAGATAAAAAAAAAAATAGGTATACCCTAACAAGTTCTTACACAACACAAAGTGGGAATAAATAAAAGCCCCACAACAATAAGCTTGGCAACTGTTTTTCCTGGCCAAAATTGATGCCAATGTCCGTCTGACCAGGAAGCAGCAGAGGAGTGTGATTAAAAATATTCAGAAAAAAAATATTTCAGGTTTGTTACATCAAGTTTTATTTCAGTCACTGAAGCTTGAGTTGGATCTGCTTAAATATTGAAAATATATTTATAATCATATTAAGTCACGTATGTAAGTAACAAACTCACTCACTCTCACTCATCTTCTACCGTTTATCCGAACTATCTCGTGTCACGGGGAGCCTGTGCCTATCTCAGGCGTTATCGGGCATCGAGGCAGGATACACCCTGGACGGAGTGTCAACCCATTGCAGGGCACACACACACACACACACTCTCATTCACTCACGCAATCACACACTAGGGACAATTTTCCAGAGATGCCAATCAACCTACCATGCATGTCTTTGGACCGGGGGAGGAAACCGGAGTACCCGGAGGAAACCCCCGAGGCACCGGGAGAACATGCAAATTCCACACACACAAGGCGGAGGCGGGAATCGAACCCCCAACCCTGGAGGTGTGAGGCGAACGTGCTAACCACTAAGCCACCGTTCCCCCAAGTAACAAACTGTTACTACTAATTATTCACTAAGCAATAATTATGTAAGAATATGTTCCACCATTTACAATTTACCCCAAATATATTTATTTATTGCCACTTTATTCCATAGGAATACCCTAATTATGCACTTATCTAATAAAGCGAGACTGGAAATAACACCTGGGCCTTTTTTCAATCATTAGCTGCACTGTTTTGGTGCGCTTTATTGCCCACTGTAGCCTCATATTCCTGTTCCTAGCTGACAGAAGTGAGATCCTATCTGCCTCAAGGTTTGCTATGTAGCATGCACTGAGATGCTTTTCTGTTCATCACATGTTAAGAGTGGCTATTTACAGAGAGTTACTATAGCCACCCTGTCAGCCCAAACCAGACTCTCTTCTAATCTCTCTTATCCTCCAAATATTTCAGCCTTTCTGTTTGAAGGTGTTTCTATTAAAGTGGCCAGCAAGTGTATATGTGATCGGCTTGTCGATCGTATTGTTGTTCCTGATCAAAAAGCAGGAATGACACTGTATATGTACAGTATATGGTTTAGATATAATTATTAGCCTCCATACGCCGATCTCTATTAAACCTTGCTCTT
This sequence comes from Tachysurus vachellii, assembly GCF_030014155.1. Classification (NCBI taxonomy): domain Eukaryota; kingdom Metazoa; phylum Chordata; class Actinopteri; order Siluriformes; family Bagridae; genus Tachysurus; species Tachysurus vachellii. The sequence continues at coordinate 8,931,588 of NC_083467.1, read as the reverse complement.
ACATGAAATCTGCACACATCTGTGAGTATAAGCCCATTACGCATGCACCTCCCTGCTCTCTCCAGACTTGGAGGAGTTCCATAAGGAGCACAGGGAAAGAGCGGGTCATTTTTTCTCTCTCATTTACCCTCTAATGAAGCATGGCAACACTGCATAGGCTATAAAATCCCAGACCACTTAGAAGTGCACCTGTGGCACCCATGGGGCCGGCTGCCAGGTTGCTCAGTGAGGTGGGAGTGACAGAGCATGGCCGTTGTTCTTCCCAGAGTCGTGTGGGAGAAACTGAAGGTGACATTGCAGCCCCTGTGTGTCCTGTGTGGTGTGACATTCGTGGTTGCTTCTTATATTCCCCTTGGTGAAACAAAACATGGTGCTATTTCAGGGCGGGGCTGAAGAGGGATGTCACAATAGGTTGGGCTTGTCTGGTCAAATGGAACTTTTTGTGGAAACGTACTAAAGGCGAGAAGAGAAAAGTGGGTCAAGGTAATAGGTGAGACGGGAACAAACACACTGTCTGGACCGGCAGACATCTGGATCGAGCTCTGAGTGTCGGAGAAGGAGAAGGATTTAAAGCATGGCTGGGGCTATTTGAGGCCGGACAAATATACGTGAGCTCTGAGCAGCATGCTGATGGACAGCTCTGTTACTAGGGGGACATAAGGGGGACGTGCCTGTCACAGCCAGCAGGGACTCTGTGCATCTGTGTGTGAGTGTGTGCATGTGTGTAGGCGGCCAAATAGTGTAGCTTTTCAGAGGTTTATCCCATGTCTGTGTGTGTGTGTATTTGTGTAGAGATGAATCAAACAGATACAGCGGTGTGTGTTCTGCACTAGATGGCAGTGTGGTTAGGTTCAAATGCATAACAAACAACAAACACAGAAGATCATCGTGACCTTTTCTGAAGTTTGAGATTTCCCTCTGTTTGATCCTGCTGAGTCAAGGTATGGGATGTATTCTTAAATATTTATGGCATGCATGGATGAATAGTTGATCGCGCTGTGCTCTGTGTACGGATGAAATGTCCATTGTAATGACGAAACCAAGACGCGGAATAAGCACAAAAGAGAGGCGCAAATCAGGACAGACATACCGAATGATTCATTTTAAACATAATAGAAAGAAAAAATTGCTATGTTTAACCTCAATATTCTATCCTTTGCTCATTCTATAGTGTCACACACACACACAGAAGAAAGAGAGATGGCGAGTGAGAGAAAGTGAGAGAGAGAGAGAGAGAGAGAGAGAGAGAGAGAGAGAGAGAGAGAGAGAGAGAGAGAGAGAGAGAGAGAGAGAGAGAGAGAGAGAGAGCCCGTTATTTAGCCGGGAAAGCCAGGCGTTAAGAGAGAAAGCCCTACATTGTCTCCTTCATTATTCACCTGGATAGATGGCACTTTGTGAGGCACCCTCTGCAAATTGAGCTGTAATGAATGTACTGCAGCGCCTTTCTCCTCTCCTACAGCCTTTTGATATTCTCTCCTTCCAACAGCCGCCCCAACCCGCTCCAGTGTATGTGGCCCAGCCTGCCCGGAGAGGCATTTGATATCAGGGATCCACACACACACACACACACACACACACACGCTCACACACGCACACACGAAGTCCCCCCGAGGGAAGCGCTCCCATTTGATTTCTGTCAGTAAAAAGATAAACATTTCCCCCCCTACCACTGAAAGCTGCTTTTCACTGCTACTTAGCTAGAGGGAAGTAATGATTTGTTGAGCTTCTATCACCATCAATCTTCCCAATCAGAGGGAGAAACAGCCCGTGACCAGCCAAATGAATAGACTGCATGAGGAGATATGAAAAGAGAATGTGATATGCTACCAAAACAAAAGAGGATGTGATGAGGGAGACCTGAATATTCAAGGCCGAGTGTGTATTTTTACTTTCATTGTATTGGCATCAGAAAACACCCAGTACGAGAGTCTCAGCTGTTCTAGCTATTTAGTTATTTACTGATTCTGCAGGATATCCTTCAGCTCAGAAACGGAAAAGCCCCAGTGAACCTACTGTATACACACAGCACACAACCAGTGTGTCTGCTTCCTGAGAGGTTCTCCTGGGCTTCTCCTAAGCATAGCAGTCTAAGCAAATTCATTACAGAAATTTCCCTAAAGCTAATTTCACACAATAAACGCATTATTCCAATCAGCATGATGAAAGTGGTGCGAAGCATCAGAGCACGCAGACTTGTGTTCTGACAGAGACTAAGAGGAAGCTCGTTAAACACTTCCTGTTATCACAGGCTGATCTGTGGTGTGTGGAACATACTGGGTATTCATTAGCTTTACCTCTGCTTATCCTGTCGCCTTTAATTGCCGATGATCCTTCAGCGTGCGTGCAGGTGCCGGCCACGCTGCCTAACAAATTGAATCAACATCTTGAGCCTGTGCTAGCAACAAAGATTGCTTATTGAAGAAGCAGGTCATTTCAAATCCCAATAACAGCTCTTGTTTGCCCTCCATCGTCTCCTTATTACTTTGTTTCTTTCTCTCTTGCCTGCTAGAAAGGCAAGTGTCTACTTCTGTCGTACGATGTCGCACAAGTACGATTGTGGAAAGCTGATGAAATTGCTAGGATTCTGATGAAATTGTTCGGCTCGCTTTCAGGTTTTTGAAAAGAAAAAAAAAAAGGCATATCCATAAGATATGCCTACACAGTAGAAAGAAAGCATTGGATCCATATCTAGTCCGTCAGCTGAAGGCTAGGACACAGTCGCTTTTTGTCTTTTGTGTCCGTGGCTTTGAAATGGGTTTCGAATCAAGACAAATCAGCTGTCCACACTGACAGATGCAAGTCATTTCCATGCTGACATGCGTTACACTTTGCAAATAATGATGAATGTTATCACACAAATGGACCTACATAAGGTAAACATTTCTCAAGCTGCATTCTCAATAAGCTTATGCTTTTCCTAAACATCTATAATAATAATAATAATAATAATAATAATAATAACAATAATAATAATAATAACAATAATAACAATAATAATAATAATAACAATAATAATAATAATAATAATAATTATTATTATTATTATTATTATTTTTATTATTATTATTATTATTATTATTATTATTATTATTATTATTATTATTAATATAACTATTAAATGTAAACCCATACTCTTGAAAGAGTCAGCTTTAAGGCTGGTGTGCATATTTAGGGAAGTCTGAATAAAAAGAGCTCCAAATCATGGAGTAATACCAGATATCGCACTGCACTTTAGAAAACTGATCATTTATGTGGATGATATTAAAGACTTTTGTATGAACACAAAGCCATGGAAACTGCTTCAAGGTTCACCATATTACCACAAATCTTCATTATGCTGGTACCTGGAGAAGACAGACTAATATTGCATGAAATATATTGCTAGGAGACAATATTCATTATTCATTTTTTCATCTTCAAGGCCAGAGTCAAGCTGGATCTGAAACCTCTCCTGGAAACATTGGGCATGAGGCAGGAATACATGCTGAAATCTCCACACACACACACACAAACACAGACACAATGGTGCAATCAATCTGCCTATGGCTTGTTCTGTGAGATTGGAGGAAACCGGAGACCCCGGAAGAAATGCATGAGAACATTGTGAGAACTTGAAAAAGAGACCTAGCCTTCAGAGCAGGAGACAGTGTGGCCCTAAGAACATCAAGTTTCAGAAATTGACCGCTCCACGGACAATGCCATTGCCACAACCCTTCATTTAGTCCTCACCCAGCTGGACAATAAAGATAGAGCTAACAACCTGTCTCCGAATGTTGATAAAACTAAAGAGATGGTTGTTGACTTCAGGAGAGTTAACTTCACGACCACTCTCCACTGAACATCGACAGATCCTCGGTAGTGATCATCAAGAGCACCAAATTTCTTGGTGTTTGTCTATCGGAGAACTTCACCTCGTCACTCAACACCAGCTCCATCACCAAGAACGTCCAGCAGCGTCTCTACTTCTTACGAAGGCTGAGGAAAGCCCATCTTCCTCCCCCATCTTGACTATGTTCTACAGAGGGACCATTGAGAGCATCCTAAACAGCTGCATCACTGTCAGGTTTGGGAACTAGACCATCTCGGATCGCAAGACCCTGCAGCGGATAGTGAGGACAGCTGAGAAGATCATTGGAGTCTCTCTTCCCGCCATCATGGACATTTACACCACACGGTGCATCCGCAAAGCCAACAGCATTGTGGATGACCCCACACACCCCTCACACACACTCTTTACCCTCCTGCCATCTGGAAAAAGGTACCGAAACATTCGGGCCCTCATGACCAGACTGTGTAACAGTTTCTTTCAACAATCCATCAGACTCCTCAGTAACTGAACTGACCTGAGCACAATACACACACACGCACAAACAACTGTGTGGACTGCACTGACTTACACCAAATACACACTCTTCCAATATACTGTATCACCATATCACACCGTTTACATGCTGTTTTGCACTGTTTTTGCTCTGTGCACATGCTGTCTTGCACATTTCGGTCGATTGCTCTTTTTCACAATACATTACAATACCTCATATAACTGCTGCTACTATATTAAGTGTTCATTCCAGTATTTCTGCACATGTAATATAGAGCATACAGTTGTGTAATGTCTTGTATTGTTTGTATTCACTGTATTTTGTCTATCAGTGTTTTTTGGTCTTTTGTCTTGCACTGTTTGCACAAGGTGCACTTACTTAAGACCTTAGCTCTGTCTCTGTTCTATGTAGCACCGTGACCCTGGAGAAACACTGTCTCATTTCACTGTGTACTTCGTCAGATATATATGGTTGAAATGACAACAAAAGCTTCTTGACTTGACTTATTCATAAACTTTTCATGGCTCACAATAATTTCAGGAATATGGAATTTCCTCATGGATAAACTTGCAATATGTCCTCAGGACAAACGTTTTATACACGTTCCTAAGTCAGGAGCATCAAACCTTTCCTAATGCACAGGAAATGTGTATTACCGATACGTGGATCATGCAAACTTATAAAAAGCGCAATAAAAGCTAGATTACATGATCAGTGAGTTTTTGCAATGCCTGTTAGACATCCTTGTAGCAATATGGCACAAAATACAGCCTTCACTTTGAAGACAAACATAGCTCAACTGTGAGCAATAGCTGGGAGCGTTTTGTTTCTCTCACACCAGGGAGACATGGCTGGTATTTGAGCAACTCCATCTGTGAGGAGATCTAAGAATGTTGCCACACATGGCTCAACAGTAGTGCTCCTGAAAGTCAAGAAAAAACAAAAAAGAAGGTCAGAAATAAAGAAATACAGAGATAGAGACTTACAGCATCCATGAAATGAATCGTGCAATTTTAAACCGTACAGGAATCAGACAAGATGACCTGGAACTTCACCATCTGCGTCCTCAGTGGTACGAAAACAACCCCAGTGCTTCCACATGCTGGTTTTCCTCTGCTGCATCAACCGTTCCACTGAAATGGAAATGTCAATCCTATTTGAAGAATCTGCACGAAACCATTCACAAGAAACAAACCTGTACCAGCCTGGCTTATCAATCCTCCAAACTCCACCATGGCTCAACTATCAATCAAACTGAAATGATATTGTCTCCACTGAGTTCTGTCATGTTTGATGGCTTTTGCTTACAACGTTCTTGACATAAGAGGAGCAAGGCAGAGAGCTTCGGCAATAATAATATTCCTATGTCTCACAGCTCCTAGTTGTGTATTTTATCAAAAATCTATAGCTTTTGAACATCAGGCAGTCTGTGTCTCTAGGAGGGATAAAAAAAATACTCAAATACGCAAATAGTTTTATTAAATTACTGTATATTCTTGATGGTTTCACACAGTTTAAGATATACAGGGTGGGCCACTGAAAAGTAACCCGCCTTCGGTTTGATGCCATTTCCGAACCAGACTCTGAATACAAGGATTAGCTGGTGCTTTTGTTCTTGGGTACTTATCAGAGAAGGCCTCTTGCATTTCCTTACTGCTTTGCACATAACATTACACAATCACATACTAAGTAATTTGCTGTTCCAGAGAGAACACCATCTTTCTGACATGATGTGCATAGAAAGACTGAATAGGAAGGCGAAATAAAGCCGGGACGCTGCACACGGGGCGACACCACATAGCCAGACAGTCGGAAAGTTGGCAGACAAATAGCAAAGGGCTATGTCTTCCTCCAAAGAGCATGGAACCGGTATTTATTATATATATATGGAAGAGAGAAAGGCACCCAGAGCCACTATAATATATTGTGGTGAATCATTGATGGTCTTTTGGGTCTGGTGGTCCACAGGCTCTTGTGAAGATTGATGGCATCATGAATCCTGTTTTCCAGGACATCACACAGGAATCCTGGACAAAACCAGGTTACTTTAGGAAGGACACTCAGTCTTGGTTATAAATCAATCTTTCAAATAGTATAACGTGACACCGACAACATTCATGGTGATGCTCATGCTGCCAGTAAATGATTCTACAAGTGATGCCACTAACCTGTTTTCCTCAAATACACTTAAATCTTAATTCAAACAGAAGAAAGCTGTAGAAAAAAAACATTGCAAATGTTCAATGTCCACCATATAGTGACAGAGGCATAAAAATTACCCCAAGCATACATTAAAATCACCACAACTGCAGTCTGGGGTTAGTCTCATTAGTCTCTGGATTTGTATATGAATCAAAATATCTCAAGTCACAAACCAGAGAATATAAAGGAGACCAGTTCTTCATGAAGAAGTGGTTAAAGATCTTTGAATTTGGTAAGACATTATAGGACGTGGCTTGATGCTGTTCTAGTGTCTCAGGAATAATTACTGGAGTAAGAATCACTCACTCATTCTCACTCGCTCATTTTCTACCGCTTATCCAAACTACCTCGGGTCACGGGGAGCCTGTGCCTATCTTAGGCTTCATCGGGCATCAAGGCAGGATACACCCTGGACAGAGTGCCAACCCATCGCAGGGCACACACACACTCTCATTCACTTACGCAATCACACACTACAGACAATTTTCCAGAGATGCTAATCAACCTACCATGCATGTCTTTGGACCGGGGGAAAAAACCGGAGTACCCAGAGGAAACCCCCGAGGCACGGGGAGAACATGCAAACTCCACACACACAAGGCGGAGGCGGGAATCAAACCCCCAACCCAGGAGGTGTGAGGGGAACGTGCTAACCACTAAGCCACCGTGCCCCCCTGGAGTAAGAATCATTCTTTTTTTAAAAGAGAAGAAAAAAATACTGCTATTTACTGTATATACATCATCCCCATGTGTAATATATCATACACTGCATGTCATATTGATTAAAGCTGCCAATAATGGAGCTAATTTATGATCCAAATAATTATGCATCCATAAAATGATTGATGTAACAACTAACCTGTTTTGCCTGGGAGCCTTTGTTACATACTGTTGATTACGAACAGAACATGCAATGATTCGTGCAAAACATCTTCAGCATCTTCCAAAGAATTTCATGACTCAGACTATACTTCTGTTCCCGACTGCAAGAGTTTCATGGTTGAAAAAGCAGGGGGTCAAAAACCCTTCAAAAGCAATTACTGATGACATTATCACAGAGGACAGCAATCTGTTCAGTGAGAGCTACAAAAACAACCTTGAGAGAAAACCTAAGAGCTGCCGCCTAGCCACCAAATCAACACTGAGAATACAAAAGGACAGAAACCCGTCTCATCCTTATTTGTTGCACATCAGGATGAACTAGCCTTACTAGAGTCAAGGTCATTCTTTGAATTGCTTTGAAACCAACTGTTTATAAAAGCTCCCCCCTTTGCTCTGTATACTGGATTGGAGAGCAATCATAATCTAGCAGTCTATTTTAGGCTTGCCCCCATCTGTGCTGGAAGCACCTGAAAAATAGACAATTTTACAGGCTGAGCAGAAGATCCTTCAGCTGTGGCAAAGAGAAAACTGATCTGGACATGTCCAAATGCTGAACGCATGCCAGAGAAGGAATGAAATGAGAACGAGACATTATTCCAAAGCCATTTCCCACCGTTTTTTGGCCGTGGTAGTGTAAGTTCATCTGCATCAGTCTCATTAACATTCACACACTGAACGCTGCCAACATCTCAGCACCTGTAACCAAGGAGCCCAGACAGGTCATGTTTTCCAGCGTTAATGAACTGATGAGTCATACTTACCTGTGCAGCACATTCTTAAAAATAAAGATGTGTTTATTTGATGAGAGCTCTATAGCTCGCTCAGATGAATAAATCTTTCATTTCCTTTCAGAAACCTAAAGGGATTTGCACCTGTTCCCTCCTGCTGGGACTAAATCACCCAGATTTACAATTCTCCAAAACATTTCTTTTAGAAGCGAGACTGAACTATACCAAATATTGCTAACCTTAGAAGATCATTTGCTTAGTGATACTTTGTGAAATCTCTGTGTTGCAAAGATTTTCCCATGCTCTAACTGTTCTACTTAGAAAGTAATTTGTTTCTTATAAACTTACTTGGACGTTGTTTGAGGAATCTGAGTAATTAGACTAAATCCATTTTTAGAGTTGTAGTTCTTGAACCTGAACTGATAGATAATAGTCCTGATAAGTGCTAGCATTTCTTTCTGTCAAAAAATTTCAAATTGCAATTGTTCATACACAGTAACTAATCCCCATATGCACTGTAATAAAATACAGATTGTTTGAACCCAAAGCATTGTAGCATTTCGCAGACACCCTTGTCCAGAGGGATTAACATTTTTTTTTACACCTGAGCAGTTGAGGGTAAAGGTCCTTGCTCAGGGGCCCAGCAGTAGCAGCTTAGTTGACCAGGGGTTTAAACTTACAACCTTCCAATTGGTAGACCAACACATTACCAACTAGGCTACTGTACCACATGCCCAGATGAACCCAGATGAACCCAAATTCCACTCCAAATACACATTAGAAAAGCTTAAATATCATAAAAGCAATATGTTTAGACCAATAAATGAATAACGTCAATCAATTGCTGGCATGTGAGTGGCAGCAGGACATCAAGAACCGTCAATGAACAAAGGTTATACGTGACCGCGATGACCATTTTAAGTTGCATGTGAACAAGTCTCTCACTCATCTCACTCATCTTCTACCGCTTATCCGAACTACCTCGGGTCACGGGGAGCCTGTGCCTATCTCAGGCGTCATCGGGCATCAAGGCAGGATACACCCTGGACGGAGTGCCAACCCATCGCAGGGCACACACACACACACTCTCATTCACTCACGCAATCACACACTAGGGACAATTTTCCAGAGATGCCAATCAACCTACCATGCATGTCTTTGGACCGGGGGAGGAAACAGGAGTACCCGGAGGAAACCCCCGAGGCACGGGGAGAACATGCAAACTCCACACACACAAGGTGGAGGCGGGAATCGAACCCCGACCCTGGAGGTGTGAGGCGAACGTGCTAACCACTAAGCCACCGTGCCCCTGTGAACAAGTCAAGTCAAGTAAAAACCATGTTTATCATTTAAAGATTTTTCCGACTAGACAATAGTATCACCCAGGCATTTGGGTGATACTTAGTTCTTACACTCAATTTACATTTAAAGCGAAACCCTATTTAAACAAAAAAAAAACAACAGTATAAAACCAACACTTTATATGTTGTCACTGCTGCGCTGGAATGAACAACTTCTTTATTAAGATCTTTGCTCTCATCGTTTTATTTTCTTATAATAACCACCACAAAGAAATGTTTTTATAGTGTTTGTCACCAGAATTGTGAGGTAATTTATGAGCATGTGCATATACAGTCAGACCTCAGACATCTTATGCAATGCTCAGAGTCTTGTTGTTAGCTATGCACAGGGTGAAATTCACTTAAAACTTTGAGATTTGTCCCAATTATGTGCAATTTTGTCCTGACCTGGCTATAAAAACCTGTTTGTCCTCTACAATATCACTAAGCAAAAAGGAACAGTTTGATGTAAATACAATATTTCATGAAGAAACGTATGTTTTAGTCATTAAATTCACTACGGAATTTGATTTGCGGCTATTATGAAACACATACTGTATACTATTAGCTACGTATCATCTTAATTAGACAAATGTCTTATCTTAATTTTGTTATCTTAATAATAAAAATCTCATTTAATTTTGCTAAATAAGCCTAGCAGCTTATAAGCCATTGTCTCTATTTGTTTACCAAGGACTAATAAAAAATAACAGGATGTGCTACATTTTATGTTACATCATATTAGTTTTGATAGAAGATGCATTTCATATTCTCCACCTGTTTTCGGGCTTTAAGCAAAGGGCTTGTGTTTAAAGATGGTCTGGATGTTACTGAAAACCCCCCAATCTTAAGGTGCTTCAAGTCAAGAAAAATCTGACAGCCACAAATCGGCGTAACCTACATGCAGGACGACTGCATAATCTGAATGGTATGCTCAGAAAACTTGACCTGATACTTTTGGACTTTGAATGTGATCCTATGTCCTCAGGCATGCCAAAGTGTCTGAATGTGTGTGTGAACCAGAGCTGTTCTGAATGCTGTGGAAAATATTGGAAGGGGAATCAGGAAAAAGGAGCATATGATGAGAATCGTCTGTAATGAAGACTACGGCTTAATGTTCCTTGGGAAATAGAGGAATTAGCAAAGGCTGAAGCTAACCAACAGAATGTAATATTTAAGAATGGTCATCTATTAGCTCTTGGTGGTGAGGGGCTGGGGGATCTCTTCATACATGTGGGCAGTCGAGATTGGGCCCATGTTATGAATTTTTCATTGATAATACAGGATACCTCGGCTGCAGCTGGATGCTGAAGACTCCCGAACGTGGATCATGTGATTCTGAGATCATGCTTTTTACATGCCGATTTAAAAAAAGATACTGATACTGAGATTACTTGGCATAACTCTTTAAAATCAATGCAGCGGATGCTGGGAAGACGAATGTTCTGATATAGTCGTTTGTAGGCCATGAGAATGTATTCTTCTGGGTTTTTTTGTTTGTTTGTTTGTTTGTTTTGATCTGTCTTTTGTTCCCAAAGAGACAGCCTTGTATGAGGATGGGTAAGTATGAGGATGGGTAATGTCAAACAACAGATGGAAAATCATATGGCTTTGCTAGACATGTTTTAGTATTCAGTATTCAGTATTCATGGAAAAATTCTAGCATTTTCATGCCATTTTCTGTCCTGTCGTTCCTTTCAACTGTAGTTAATACCTAAACTGATAAACAGATTTTTGATGAAAGAATATAGACACTGTAGTGAAAGACATCAGTCTCTTTCTCACAGACATCCTAGCCATGATTCTGCTGATGCTATGACGCAATAATACAATGTTCTCCTGATGAAGAGCACTTCAGATTCTCAACACATCAATGGAGTGAAACGAGTGATGATTTATTCTCCTACAGAACATGAAGGGAAAATGTGACTCTTTGTCACAGTCTCGGACCAAGGTCTTGTTCTTTTGTCGAGTGCTAGAAAAACATACGGAAAAGATGTTTCAAAATTCTTTTTAAAACAAACGGGCAAAAGGAGAAGGTTTTGGCTCAATATATTAGTGCTTGTTTGATTCATCATAATATGCCACTGCTGGGCCCCTGAGCAAGGCCCTTAACCCTCAATTGCTCAGTTGTATAAAAAATGAGATAAAATATAAGTCGCTCTGGATAAGGGCATCTGCTAAATGCTGTAAATGTAAATGTAAGACGTTCTCATGCTGATATGGACGGCCCATTCTCAGAAGGACCACCACTCTCAGTGTAGTAGACATTCTGTCAGTGAAAGACAAATGTGTCTGATATGGCTCTGGATTCTGTTTTTCATCGTAGTGATGCTAATTAGTAAAGGACACTTGTCTTCACTGTTTCAGAAGTTTGTCTAGGCAAACTGCCAGCTCTGTGAGAGAGTCCAGTATTGAGTGGCTATCACACCATTCCTACTCTGTGAGGACGTCTTATCAAATCCGTTGGCAAAAACCAACAATGAGATTTGATTCATTCCAACGGCTGCCTGCTGTCTGAAATCAAGCTCCTATTTGGCTGTAGTTCTGGTCCCTTGTTTTTGGGTAAGAAGACACACTTCTGTTCCTGTTTTCTTGAACAATTAATATTTAAAGAGAGGCCAACAAAATGATCATACAACTAGATAATGAACTGAGCTTGACAGGGATCTGACTTGATCGGCTATTAATCTACAACACTTCCATGAACAGACAACATCTGATGAAGTTCTTCAAAATCCACTGCATTAATCACAGTAGTAGTCGGTCAGAAATAAATAATAGTGTTAGTAATATAATTAATATATAATTATTTAATAGTTACCAGAACAGGGCAGAATAAAACATGCACAGATCTAAATGCTCACTCAAAAGGCTGCCACTAATAATAATAATAATACACGCCAGGTATGAGACTTTACAATGTATTGATATGATTCTGGGTTAGTTAAAGTACAGTATGAAGGTCAATGTGAACAGTTGATCATATGGCATGGCTGATAATCCACTGTTGCACTATGGATCATGGAAAACCAGATATCTGACACTGCTTCAAGTTCTTTTTAATTCCCGTGTAGGTTTACACTGCAATCATCATGGCAGCATTGAGAAACTCACCACATATCATTCGCAAAAAAAAATCAAAAAATCTTAAAAATCACATTTCTTTTTAAATAACATCTTACCTGCTTTAGCTTTTTTAAGTCCTCATCAAGCTCAAGATTGTCCAGAATCACAGCTACAAACAGACTGAGCAGGATCTGGAAAAACACCAGACAAGAGCTTCTGAATAATGGTATCGGATTAAAAATTCCTTTTCATTTTGTCAGAAAAATCTTTGAATATTCTCATTAAATAAAATCCACCAATGCACATGTCGGAGCATTTTTATTATTATTATTATTATTATTATTATTATTATTATTATTATTATTATTATTATTATTAGAAGGCCATGTGTGGATTCGGATGTGTGTATTTTTACCATTTTATCAAGTCTGCAGGTTTCCATGACAGAAGTGACAGAATATTTCATTATTATACAATTATTAATTTACTTTGAACACTGAGAACATCATAAGTATGCATGATTACTGAAATTGCTTGTTATCTGTCCAGTAGTGTGACTCATATGCCAGTGATTGTCAGTATGCCTGTCTAATGTCATTTCTATTATGAGACTCACATCTCAAAATAAATAGATATTAATACAGCCTGCAGAGCTATTTTATTTGTATACACACTGTATACATTATACAGTACCAACACCAAAATCCTACTATTACTCCATACATAAAGAAAATAAATGGGATAAAATGTCTTTATGAAATGTCAGTTTTTTTTCTTTAAAGCAGTCTTGACTTATTTCCTTAGTGTCTGTCATAATCTAGAATAAAAACAATAAAGTTACAATAAAAAATAGAAATTGAATTGTCTGTACAGTAGGAAAGGACACACACACACACACACACACTATTTTGTAACACAAACATTCCATACTATATAAATGTATACTATTAAATATACTAGTATGCTATATTTTGTGTATTATATTGATTTGTTTTTCAAATCTAAGCAGAATTTTTACCAGCGTAGCAAACAGGTGATAAAGAATGAAGTAAATGGCCACCACTGGAGCCCACACTCGTCCCACTGCTACCAGGGTTTGATCCATGACGTCCACCCAACCTTCCTGAGTAAGGATCTGAAACATGGACATGAAGGCCTGCAGGAGAGGAACATAGCTGTGATCAGTCAGGACTCACTCTCATTGTACTTCATTCAGTTCAGTTGTGACATTCACACCTTAATTCGAGAAACGTAAGAAGGAAGAGCTTAACATGTCAGAAGTTCAGAAGTGGAGAAGAGGTAGATCAGTGGTTAAGTGATTGAATGGTTGTGTTTTCAAATCCTGTGGCCCACTGGCTTCCCATGGACAGTTAAGCTGACCCTGCTGTATCCTTCAACAGGGCACAGCTTAACGACCGTGGTTTTGAATTAAAATGATACCTCAGCTATCGGTGGCAGGGAAGGGTAGAGTAATTTCTCTCAGAAACACAAGTCAATCGTAAAAAAACATGGATGCGGTAGTGCATCTGATATTGTGACACTGCACCGCTGATGTTTTTTGGCATTCAAAAAGATGCAATCAGCTTGTTTCACGTGCGTTGGAAGAAGCATATGATAGCCTTTGCCTTCCCTGGTTGGTGGCTGTCCTTACCGGAGACTGATAGAAAGAAAATTGGGTAGGATGGGGAGAAGAATACAGCTCCAACTAAAACTAGGCTCGGTCAATTTCTAACTAGAACAGAAGTAGAGAACACTCTGGTTACATCAACATTACGATCCCAAATTGTATTTTCATTGTGAATAAGCCGAACAAGTCCTGAAAATACATACGTCATGATGATAAAAAAATTATGTTTGTCTGGCCTGAGGCAGTCTTGAAAACCTGCTCACACTGGCTACAGCTACAAGGGTCTAATAAAGATCATTTTACAACTGGCCTATTTGAGCACAGTGTGTGCAAATATCATTATCTTGACTAGTCATCATGCCACCCAGAAAGAAGCTTTGGAAGTGAGCAGCATCTGTTTACGCAGACCATTCCAAGTCCCAGCACAAACATGCATCAGTGGATCTCCTCTAATAACAGAGAATAAAAAAGATTTGGCTAATGAGAGCCATCTCCTGAGCACTTAGTATCCAACAACCTGGCAAGAGCTGTTACTTCTGCTGACAGATTAAATACTGTGAAGCTGTTGGAAAGTGTGTCAGGCTGTGTTTGTTCCTGGTGTTTCCAAGTTCAGCTTTCACCATGTCAGAACTGAAGCCGTCAGCTTACCAGCCACTTTTAGCGATTTCTATATATGTATTTCTGATTCGGTTGATTCTCCTCCTTTAAATCCAGCGTGTGAGAGTTTACCCGTGGAAAGGTGGTGAAGCGATCCAAGTCCTCCACGAAGCAGAACATCTGTAGACTGATAGCAGACATGACTATGAGTAGACTCGCTGTGAACACCACCAGACTGCCCAGCTTCTTTCCTGGACCAAAGATTTTGTAAACAAAATCCTCCAGCGCAGGAGAGATCTTGATCAAGCGGACCACTCGCAACACCTACAGAAACGACAGACAACCGAATGAAAACGTTAGCCGAGTTCTTTCATGTTTTTCCGTTCAAAATGTTGTTTTCTGTAAATAATGTTATAGTGCTGTAAATGTCAACAGGTTAGCTGATGATGTTTAATAATCTTTCTTTGTCAGTTAGATTGTCTGAAAGGGTCAGGAGGAGCTTCTTCCCTCAAGCCATCAGACATATCAACACAGACAAATCCCACGACTACATAAAGGCTTGTTTACTCCATTGTTCTTCACACTGCACTTTAATGTTACTATATGTAACTCACCTGCATGTTCACTATATTCCCTTCCATTCTGTAATGTTTGCACAGTCTATAGAGGAGTAGGCCAGGTTTTCATTTATGTCAATTTGAAAACATTTGCCCTTATCCAGAGTGACTTACATTTATCTCATTGATACAGCTGAGTAATTGAGGGTTAAGGGCCTTTCTCAGTGGCCCAGGAGTGGCAGCTTGGTGGAACTCACGACCTTCTGATCAGTAGTCCAACAACTTAACCACTGAGCTACCACTTCCCTGTGTATATAACTGTGTATGTCGCAAATAAAATATTGAATCTTGATTTTCCTTCGCAGCTCACGATCACATGAACTATCTGCCATTTCCTGTACCTCATCCTCTCCAAGAACCAAGAACCGAAGTCTTTGCTTTAGTAGATATAGTTTCCATAAGCAATACACTATTTCTGTCTAGTTCTTCACCCCACGAATGGTTATGACAGGTCATTTTTCGAAGTACAAAAAAATAAATAAACACACAGCACAGATGAATTTCCCTTCATAAGGGAATGAACCAATAACTCATAAAAACATCTGGAACTTACGGGAACAATAGACCTTATTGATTATGTATTGATATGAACAGAACAAACATTGTTTTCATTTCCATTGTCGTTTTCTATTCCTCTGCAATTTCAGCAATTTCCAAATTGCATTAGGTGAACAAACCTGTGAACAATATATCATGATCAAGAAAAGGGAATGTCTATCGATCTAGCTGTTGCAGTCTGCTGCCTCTTAGATTCTTCCAGCCGAATTCCTCTCCTCCAGGACTCGGAAAAAAAAAAAATAAAAATAAATTTATAACACGTCCACATTCACATCGATGTGGGAAACCAATAAAAATTGTAACAGAGCTGATACACTGTTGTGTACATCTGCTTAACTACTTGCATTCACATGTTTTAGTACAGACAAAAATCATTTATTTATTACCCAAAGGGATATTTAGGCCAATTGTATGATTATGCACAAAAGTTTCCTATTGTATTGCATGATACAGTATGAAGTGAACACAGAGGGCTAATTAGGTTATCTAAAAACATACTAAATAAGAAGAGAAGCAATATTTATGGATGGAAATTATTCATAGAAGCAGAGTCTTCTTCTTTTTGTCCTTTTACCAAATTAAATGACAAAGACTTCGTCTAACCTTTAGCACTGAAACACTGAATAAATTACAGAATGGAGATTCGGCAAAAAAAAAAAAAAAACAATTTATACTAATTCCACTCTTCTTGTTAGTGGCTTTATTTTAGAATGATAACTAGAATAGTTCATTAAAATAAAACTAATATATATATTTTTAAATAAACAGCCCTTAACGGTTCTTAACAATTATACCCCTTGATTCTGCTGTTTAACATTAACGATCCAAAAGTACTCCAAACATAAATAGCACAAACACGCTGTACAGAAATACACCAAATAATCAAGTGACTCACTTCCTGTTTCAAAGCATGAATCACTGAATGAGTTATTCTTGCTTATGCATAATAATCCAGAGCACACAGGGGAAAGTAAAAATATTTTACTAATAATGCAGTATAAAGCACAGCAACGTGCAACTGACCCAACACCCCTCTTGTGATCAGTAAACAGGTTGTGTCCTTAATGAGGGCTGACCAAAAAAACACAGCCAAAATCCCTTGCTGTTTCTTCCGGCTGCCTTCAACCATTAACAAACACCTTGTCTGCAAAGTCCCAGATTAGTGCCTGATTAGCATTGTACCAGTTAGCAGGTGTAAACTTCAGGAGATTTAATACACCATCTTCAAAAAAGAAGATATCAAGCTTTTTTGCTTGGTTGTGATTTTCTTGCAATCACAATCAATCTCCAGCCTGACACAAAGCTCTTTCTTTCAAAATGCTACTTAGTCCTGACAGCTTAAGCCCTTAATCACCCAGGAACTGTCAGCAAGCCCGGATCTACACGCTTTCAGTCTTCATCATGATCAAGTCCGTGAAAACGACGTCAAATCGTCGACGGCTTTAAGAGCCAGGAACTATTAGTTTCATTTAATTACAAAATAAGCTGCTGAACATCCAGACTGCTTAAGTGGTCAAGAAACAATGTTACATAAATACGATATTACTACGATATATAAACAATGTTATGTAAGATGTTATATAAAACATATAATGCATGTGTTTAAATGCATTTTTAAATAGCATCATTAGTCATAAGTCATTCAGACTTCACAAGCAACTTTCACAAGGTTTTGACTTTCACAGCATTTTCATGAGTATCATTTTCTTCGGTTCTTAAACTGCAGCAATGATTTAGAAAAAATAAAAGGACTCTGGACATTTGAAACTGCAAATTCTTAGGATGCTTTTTTAATGCTGCAGTTTAGTCTGAAACAGAGCCTGGAGCCGCATGAAACATTAGTAACGTGAAAGATGTTATATGGACCTGGAAGCACAGCATGGTACTGAACCTGAGAGTGCCTGTAGGAGGTGGTGTGAGTTCGGTGCAGTGATTGTGCGTACTCGGTTTCGCACTAGTTCAGGAAGCAAAGTAACCTGTTTTTGCCGACGATGACATCATTCATAGGGTCAGGAGGAGCCCCTCATTCGGTAGGTAGCATGAGTGCATGAGTTTCAGGGAAACTTTGTGGCACACAGAAGAGATGAAGTGCTTAACTGAGCATAACAGCACCAAAATATATATAAAAAAGAAAGAAAGAAAGAAAGAAAGAAAGAAAGAAAGAAAGAAAGAAAGAAAGAAAGAAAGAAAGAAAGAAAGAAAGAAAGAAAGAAAGAAAGAAAGAAAAGGATGAGACGATATGGCTATGTTGTATCGATATACTATGAACACAAATGCACTGGCATTTAATAAAATCAAGGGAGTCTGAAACCAGACCAACGCTGTGGTGACACAGGGAATAATCACACTGATTTAACAACAGTGCTGAATTCTTGATTCTGATTGGTCAGATAGAATAAACAAGAATAGAAGCCTTTATTTTGGCCACATTTACATTCCAGCACAGTAAAATTCTTTCTTCACATATTCAAACTTTGGAGGTTGGGGTCAGAGCACAGAGTCAGTCAGGATACAGAACCAGGAGCAGAGAGGTTTCAGCACCTTGCTCAGGGGCCCAATAATGGCATCTTGTCAATGCTGGGGCTTGAACCCTGATCCTCTGATCAACAACCAATCAGATGTTGCTGATTTATATTCTTTAACAACAGCTCTAACAATATTCCTGCTGCAAGGCACATCACAGATGTATATTACAGTATGTGTGGAATCCGCTCACATCCACGTTGTTCTGTGACTGTTTAAATTGCCATGTGTGTGTTCTGTTTTATGTTCATGTCCTGTGTCCCTTCACGTCTTAATCACTGGTTGTTATGTCCTGATGGACTGCATCAATTTAAACTCGTGTGTGTCTTTGTGAAGTAGACGTGCAGTTTGAGTGGTGTTCTGCCTTTACCCATGCCGTTTGTTTTGTCTTGTTTACCTTGGATTATGATCTTTGCCTCGCTTGCTGTACCTTTTAGTACCTGCCTTGTCTTTCATATCCTGTTTGAAGATCGCCCACCCTTGTCTTCTTTTTTTTTTGTCCTTTGCCTCACGATTGTAATATTTGCTATTCCTAATAAACTGCCTACCTGCATTCTCTCAGCCGCATTGCCTAAAATTATTGCTCATTTCTTTACTTACAGCTTTCATAGGGATTTTGGTAAGGTTTTGATGTCAATACACAATATTAACTACAAACAGATTCAAATGTATTAAAGCTATTTAGAATGGAATAAAAAGAGTGACAGACATCAGGACAAGCTCTTATTAAATAATTATCCATGCTTACTTGGAAGTAGGTAAGCTGGGAGTGGTAGAGGTCAGGGTAGATGTGCAGAGTAGTGCCCACAACTAACAGAGACTCAAACTTGTGTAGAGAAGAGCTGATGTACCCGGTGAAGCCCAGACACCAGATTTTTAAAAGAGCCTCCAGATCAAACAGCATTGTGAAAGCAACCTGAAAGAGAGAGAGAGAGAGAGAGAGAGAGAGAGAGAGAGAGAGAGAGAGAGAGTTAAAGAAAGAAAGAATTTAAATGAAATTAATATTATTTTCCCAAACAAGGAGCTGAAATCCAATTAAACTCAAGCAGCAGTTTACATTATCTTTTATAACTCCCTTCATATCCACTTTAATTCACAGCACTAATAAAACAAGTATATATATATATATATATATATATATATATATATATATATATATATATATATATATATATATATACACACACACAAACCACTTTAATTCACAGATATATACAAACCGCTTCAATTAATATTTATATACTGTATATGTAGTTCATTGAAATAAGGGGTCATAACTGGAACGTGACTGTTCCTGCTTATTTTATTAGAAAAGCTTTTATTTTTGGAAAATTCATTTTTTTGTTAAATTTGCACTGTTTTGATAGTATTCCAGTCCATCCATGTGTGTGTGTGTGTGTGTGTGTGTGTGTGTGTGTGCTGCTCCTACTACATTCGGTACATCTGCACTATTTCAGTATACTGCACATAGTCTCAGGCTAAATCTGAACTCTCCTACTCAGTGTTGTTTATAGTGTCTTTAATGTCACTCACTCGCTGTCTGTTCTGTTTATTGTGGATTGTTGATGCAAACCTAAATACCGCTAACACTGCAGTGTGAAAAATAGAATGTTAGATCTTGGATCTGTCCTGGAAAACTCCTTTAATATGTGAGAAAATCTAGTGCATAGAAATGTAATCTTAGTTGTTTTATTTGAAAAAATCTTTATTATTGAGTGAGTTAAAGCAGCTACTTTTCTTATGAAACCGCACAAAACATAATAAGACTATTGGTACATAAGATTGCCACATCAGATTTAGACTTTGTTAGTTAATTACTGTTTACGGCACGTTTATGTACCTTTATGTACCTTTTAGGACTTTTGCACAGTACTGTATATTTTATTTACAATTTAAATTATAGGGTGAAAATCCTAAGAGGGTATTAAGAGTTTTCATTCAAACTGTACTTAAAGATGCCCCATTTACTGTTATATACAGTATACAGTATATAACCTAATCTACTTATGGAAACACATCCCTGCAAAGTATTTCACCAAAGTAAGACATTCACTGTGTGAGTAAAGCACAGGTACTGAGGTTGGAAAGTAGCCTAAACAAAAACACCTGCTTGTCGATTTAAATATAATAACGTTCTCCTAAAGTAAAGATGGCGACATGTTTTACTGCCAGCTTTCCAGAATCCAGCCACAGTAAAATCTGATGGGTTTCCCAGACTGCCACATATAAAAATAACAACAACAGACCAAAAGCCCGAATGAACTAGGACCATTAGTGACTCCTCAGATCCAAATAAAAAGGTGAAGTGGATTAATAGTGAGATGGAATAGGAACTCAGCTATGAGTATAAGCCTCATGCTTTTCCTCTCCTTATCTCTACCTTTCAGCTGGGAGTGGGCGGGCAGACACACACCTCTATCTGTCTTTGTTCCCCACCGTGCCACCTGCATACTGATGGCACAGTCAGAACGTGACAGACAGCACACGTGCCCATAAACACGCACACACACACACAAACACACACACACGTACGTACACACACACACACACACACACACACACACACACACACACACACACACACGTACGCATGCTCAGAGCCATTTCCAGAACTGGAACGTGCCTATGAGCTGTTTACACATACACCGATACTCCTCAGTTGATTTAATCTCTGGGCATTAAAATGCAGTGAAGACAGGTCAGAATAGCAAGCCGTAAAATATTATGCATAATATTATGCATAAATAAAGCATGTAAAATGTAACAACAGCAACACTGAGGCAAACACCTTTAGGCTATTATATAATTCTATGTATTATTATTATTAATAATATTTTTATAATAATAATAATAATTATTATTATTATAATTGATTTTTATTCAAATGGAGTAACTGGTATAGAAGGCTGACTGCTTGATGGCTTACCTCCGCCAGGTAGAACTCATCATAGTCCTTTTTATGGTTCTTGCCCTTGTAATAGTTGCTGGAGGCCACAATCACATCCATGGCCACCATACTCAGGATAAACATGTGGAACATAGACGAACCCATCAGGTGCTAGAGAGACACAGAGGGAAAGTCCTGTTTTGGTCATTTGCAAAAAGAACAAGAGCCACCTGATACACACTGATTCATTTTTCCTCCAAAATACTGTGATTAAGTGTGTGTTTTTATGTTAGACAAAAAAACACAAAGAGCAAAGATGAAAGCATTCATGATGAAAGCAGAAGTATAAAATTCACATTGCATTGGCTCATTTAGGCTCAGAAACATTCTCTACTAACCATTTAAATGCCTGATCTAGAAAGATACCACTACTGGGCTATGGATGAGATAAACAAACTAAACATTTCCATTAAAAAAAAACCTTTAAAACACTTCTGAAATGCACATTTTAAGTCATGACAAGGCAGTGTGACCCATTCCTCACTGTTGTCCAAAGAGAGCCATAGTGAAGCAGATCCATCATCCTCTGCTGTTTCATAATAGAGTCTATTAATCACAAGCAGGACAGAGCAGGCTTGAGTGCACACTGCCACTGGCCTCTCAGTCCTCCCAGGCTTCCTCAGTCTGCAGCCAATGACAGTGATAAGAAGCCTGGATCAGAACCAGACCCCAACCTCCTGCACCATGACATCTGTCTGAGACCAGAGCTGGAGTCAACTTGTGAAATAGTCATAAAAAAAAAAAAAACATAACGTGAAATATTAATATGTTATTATAATTAGAAATGAACTAAAAAACCTTTGTCTTTGTCTTTGATGACCCTAACTTTCTCTAGAGCAAAAAATCAGTAGGATAATATCTGGATTAAATATGTTACACTTGTGCCCTCGATACTGAACAACATTTTTATTGAGTTTTATCACAGATGTAAGGCCTTGAAGCCATGGGTTCAACAGTTATCTTCCAAAAACATCAGGTAGATTTACAATAGAGGTATAAAGAGTAGAGTAGAGTTGTGTAGAGTGTAGAATAGGGAACTGTATTAATCCCCAAAGACCAATATGGTGTTAGAACTACCACAACACAAGAGCAACTGGCAGGACTATGATTTAACACAAGGACAACTTTCTGTGTGTGTGTCGTGCCCTGCAATGAGTTCCATCCTTGATCCCAGTTTTCCCTGATTCGTAATGACCCGCACCACCAAGATGAATAATTATATGAATGAAAGATGTTTTGTCATATATCATGCTTTTTTTATTGCAACTTGGGGTCAGAGCACAGGCTCACAGTAGCACCCTTGGAGCAGGGAGGGTTAAAGTTCTTGCTCGAGAGCCCAACAGTGGCAGCTTAAACCATGATCTTCTGATCAACAGCCCAGAGCATTAAGCACCTTAGCTACCACTGCCTATAATGAATGTTCCATCAAATCATTTTCTCTGCATTTAAGGACCCTTATGTTTTGCTTTACTAGGCTAGTGGACATGTTTGGTATAGCAGTTACTCTAAGCCCAGATTTGTCTTAAAGACACATGTTGCACATAATTACTGATCCAGACCTGTGTATCTTCTCCAGTAAATTTGTTTCCCAATAAAATATTCTACTTTTAGTGTTTAATTTAAGACGTATTTAATTACAGAAGTATTTATCTGTCTATTGTTCATACAGGAGGCTAACTTTTGTGTACATATGCGAATTGTAGCTTGATGTATGATTACTAAACAATGTTTTCTGGCATTTCTGAATACACAACACACCGGCACAAATTTAGATGTAGTAATCTGAGAAAAGCAAAAAATAGTCTCACTGCCGTTCCACTGACACGTACAGCCCCGCTGAGGTGAAAGTGTGACCATGTGCTGTGATTTCTCTAGAAAACAGCAGGATGCTTCCACAAGTTTCCACAAACTACACACCACAGTGTGTGAAAAGCAATCCAGAGCCTTTCATCAGTAAGTCAGACAGAGTGAACTGACTCACAGAGAGACAGAGATCCAATAATAATCAAGAACAAAAACAACGATTTTTAGCATTATCAGGTGGACTATAGAGTTTAACGTGTTTTTGTTCTTGAATGATGCTTGAAAGCGATTAGAAAGCAGAAGAAAACATACTGTGCTTTGAAAAATATGGATAAACTGCGACACTTATGTATGGCTTTCCAAATGCAGCCCCACAGACTGTAAGTGGGTGGAGAAATTGACAAGAACTAGAGGAAAGATAGAAAAAAAAAGCAAAGTTCAGAAGAGAGAAATGGAACAAACAAAAGTGACTTGACTACGATTCTTAAAGGAATAAAAACCGACACATATATACGCTCATAAGGGAGCTTATTTCTGAAGCTTATATAATGTAGACTACAAACACAGCAAATAAATGGTAGGAAAAAAAAGGCGATCCAGAACAACAGCCAGGAAGTGCACAGAAATCCTTATTGTTCGGATTGAGTCAACACACAGAGCTACAGTACACCTTGCAGTGGGAGTAAAATCAGTGTAGCACAGCTCTCTGAGTCACAGCCTTCAGGCAGTCATTAATTAGATTACTCAAAATGGGGTCACTAGATATAAAAGAGCTGTGGTTTCCTATGATTTCTGGATTGTTTATCAGATATAGATAAAATAACCATAAGATAATGCTGACATTCTATTCAATACACAGCATGGTCTGGATGCAACCCCAGCCTAGTACAATATTTTCACCTGATAATAGTGTAGCAGAATTCAATTCATTTTCTTTTTTATTCTATTTTTATCATTGGATATTGTCACAAAGCAGCTTCACAGAAATATATCAAATCCGGATATAATTTCGAAATGGAAAATGTATCCCCTAATGAGAAAGCCAGAGGAGACAGTGGCAAGGAAAGACTACCCAAGACGATATTAGGATGAAACCTCCAGAAGAACCAGACGTAAAAAGGAAGCCATCTTCATCTGGGTGACACCAGATAGTGTCATTATAAATCATTCCTTGTTTACTGTATTACCTTATAGTTCTATCTGAAACTATTGAAACGGACAGACAGACAGAAAGACAGAGAGACAGACAGACAGACAGACAGACAGACAGACAGAGATACAGTAGATAGATAGATAGATAGATAGATAGATAGATAGATAGATAGATAGATAGATAGATAGATAGATAGATAGATAGATTCACATATGGGAAATTCTTTTTTTTTGTGCTATACACCAAAGACATCTGGGTTTGAGATCTAAAGATTGAGATGGACATGAGAGGAGTTTCGGATTTTATGTCTTTTCACAGCATGGATATGGCTTCCCCAATAGACAGCTCACTGACTCTTCATGTACGTTTATCAGTTTTAACGACAATTTTATTCTTCACAGGTGAAACTGAAGGCTAAAACCAAAAGTAGATGATTAACAGTTATTTATTGTTTAAACAATCACCTATTATTTTTGCTTGCTAAAAAACTGGATGGTCTAATACAAAAGGTTCTATGTGAATTAACATGTATATATAAAATCTAAATATGTAGACCAGATGGTCTGCGGCGTGGCCACCTCGAACAGGGAGCATGATACACAATTAATTTAAAAAAAAAAATAAAAAAAAATGCATAATGCATAAATTCTTAAGTCACTTCTCCTTTGTTTCTTGAGTACAAAACTGTTCTTAGTTCTTGACATTTGTAGCCCTAAGGCTCTCAGTAAAGGAACATCCACAGCTATCTTTCTGGGTTCTTTGTGGTATCATGCACAGTATGGTGAGATTGAAGCTGTCCGTGTGGGATTATTCTTATAGCAGTGATGACCCTAACCCTTTGTGACAAAAACTCCAAACAGAAGTAGGGCATCAGGATGGATCAGCCAGATCCAGAGAGCAGAAGGAGTCAAGACTCCTTGTAACTCAACGACCAATCAATCAAAGACAAAAGCTGTGCGTCATTCAAACACTAGTGCAGCCAATCACATGCATTTATGTACATTATTCAGCTGAGTGAAGATGATCAAAAAAGAAAAGTGATTATATATACATGAATAGATTCTTTTATCATTTCCTTACTCTGGTCTGATGACTAAATCTCTTACTGGGGAAAAAGAAATGAAGATAAAAATAGACTTTTTAAATGTGTTTATTCTTTGAGATGTGTTTAAGTTGTAAGAACTTGGTGGTCTCAATCTGAATCTGCTTTTAAGTGAACTCAATTTAGTTCTGAATCGACCCAAATGTAGTACGTGAACAAAAAAAAAATCATCTATTGTTGAGATGTAGAGTTGCAATAATGTTGCTTAGAGTTGCATTTGTTGTTGTTTTTTCTAGCCAACTATTAAAGCCATTTTATCCCTACATGACCCTTTTGCTCTGTTTAATTCTATGCAGTGAGAAAAGACTCGTCAAGCCTTCCAATCACTTATTTGCAGCATCTGTTGTGATCACACAACCTGAATGTAGTAATTTGTGTAGCTTATAAATTGCACATGGCTGCCTTTTCTCTGTGAAACAATAATCCTTTTCATCTTATTTGTGCTATTTGAAACATAGGGAATGGTTGAATGTACAGAGCAGAATACACTGAAAGTTGTAAAGGAAAACAGAAATGCCATCTGCTAGAGCTGGTTGAAATGTCATTACCATTAAGAGATAGAAGAGACAAATGCCCATGGGTAAAACAGGCAGACTAGGCCACATGTGGAGCTCCAGTGCCGCAAGGCTAGTGTGTGTGTGTGTGTGTGTGTGTGTGTGTGTGGGTGGGTGTGTGTGTGCATGTGTGTGTGTGTGAGCGCATGTGCGACATCGCACGTACGCTCTCTCTCTCTCTCTCTCTCTCTCTCTCTCTCTCACACACACACAAACACACACACAGTCATAAGGTGTGTATTAGAGGCAAAAAAACAACCACATCAGCTTTAACAAATTTTCTCTTTTATGTATTTTCTGTCACATTCATCTGGCCTGTGAGACTTAATGGTGTTTAAGCATCTGTTCTCTCTCTCTTCTGAACGTTACATAAGACATAATTGGTTTTGTAATTGCTAATTAATCTTCACATAGCTTCACTACTCACCAGACTACAAAACTGCATGTTTTTCAGATTCATGATATAATCCATTGATTTATTCCTGTCAGTGTTACGTTTACTCCCTTCAAAACATGATGTGTTTATAAATCCACTCAATCATATTGTACCCATTAATTATTCAAAAATTCCGAATTTTCCCACTTACTAACATACCGTATGTACTAAGCATGGCCGTCCTCTCCTCTTTCCCTTCCCTGGTCTGTTTTGTCTTTCTGCTTGTCATTCGTCCCAGTGCCCACTCTCTGTGTAAGATGGGACATGACAAAGCAGTTTGACATTTTCGGCTCCCAGACGCTCAGCTCTCCCAAAGGGGGAAGGGGGGGTGTGTCAGAGGATGTAGGACAGACTCTATTTTCTCAGGGTTCAAGTTCACATGGATGCCACAATAATAACATGCTTTGGAGGTTGAAAGCCTGCTGTTGTGGCTTCTGCGTGCTCTACGCTTTGGCTGTCCGTGGTGGTTTGTGAGATGTTCGTTCTCACGTATTATTCCACTGACTGGCGCTGTCGAAAACACTTACAACTGCAAACGCAAATAAGGTACTCTGGCCTACTTTCTCTGATTTGGCTGGTGGCACATGAATGCATGAAGAGAATGTCAAAATAAATTTAATCGCAACAATACTGAGGCTGATGGTTTTCTTCCTGCATTTGATACACAGCTGCTTGTATTCTGTCAGCAGCATGATATCCAAGCTTCTATGTCTACAAAACTTCAGGTGTTCTCTGTGTCTTAACTTCATCCCCTTATTCTATATATCTCATCTAAGTGCTTAAATCATGACAGAGTTCATATATATATATGATTCCTGGGTTTAAATATTATGAATATTTGGGGGTCTAAAAATCACCAGCCCAGGTGTGTGTCAGGCTATTTTCATGCCTGGACAATAATTTAATAATATTTTTAAACTAACCCTATTTCCTAGTGCCTTTTGCAATGCCGTACCAATGCTTAGTGCTGTAATCGCAACTCCACCTGGTGCACTAAACAAATCAGCATGAGGTGCAACCTGCGATCAGTTCAATACAGATAGTACTAGATGGATTAATTAATGTGGATGAATGGTGATTGTCTTTTAAGAATCAGTTATGTTGAAAAAACACAATAAAATGCAGTACAATGTTGTGCTATAACTCTCCTGCAATCACAACATGAAAAGAAACACTAACCAGACTTAAACTAAAAGGTAATGTAAAATGAATAAAAATTAGTTAAGACAGAATTAGTTAAGACTTTATGATGAGGTCACAAACACAATCGTCGCTGTCGGGCGGAAACCTCGTATGTCCAAATTTTGTCAATTTCATATTTTTTCACATATCGATGCTATAGGTCAGTCCCCACGTGAGTCTGTTATTTTTACAAGTTATTAACTAATCTAAAGTCTTGAAAATAGCTTGAGCGCAAATCTCATAACTCCATTGGACACTTCAACTGTCCACCTCTTCCTCACTCCGCGGGAGAGCTTCGCGGCATATTTCTCCTTAATAAGAGTCGCAACGAATCAACACGTCTTCTGAGGTAAATGTCTTCAAAACATTGGGCTCAAAGAAAAAAAAAATCTTGACCCCCGCTAGTTCTGGTGCTAGTCTGAGGACAGGAATTTAGCGCAAGACAATCCACTGCAACGCGGACTAAACCCTGTGCACTGCAGATAAGGTACGGCGTTTTTTTAATTTCCTGAAAAATAGCGGTTTTGGAGATACGAGGATTCCGCCTGACAGAGACGATATACTGCTTCATGTAGCTTAGTTTGTATAAGAATGCACTAAACTTTCCACCTAGCAGACTATATGCTACTACCAGGGTTTAACAATCTTATCCGGAAAGGCCTGCAGCTTTCTATGCAGGTTTTCATTCCAGCCGGAAGCAACACCTGAGTCTATAGAAAGGCATGATCCACAGAGAGAATAAAGTGTAGCTCCTACTAATTGGATTAAAAACATGCATCAGCAATAGCTCTGGTTATCACATTACTATTAGCTGCAACTTTCAGTGTAGTCTGGCTGGAGCTTTCGCTTGCTCATTGGTGTAACTAAGATATGTATCATTTGTCCATCTCTGACTATACTGAACATTTAAACATTTGCAGATCTTTGTCTATTTCTGAGAATGTGTGTTACTCACCTAGAGTGAAAGAGACGGAGAGGTAAATAAATGTGCTGTCACCTTTATGTGGGCAAATTGGCAGTAAGTGATGGGCAGTTAGTTAACATCAATTCTCAGGGCACTCAGCCCTCCTACTCTGTCACTAAAACAGATCACTGGCTCTGTCTTTATTTTTCTAAGAGACGTACAAATCCAACAGTACTGGTATCAGGGTCAATATATTCAATATTGAATAATAGTCATATTCACACCCTCAAGAGAGCAACCCATAACCTCGAGCAAAAGTGGAGAAAAACTAAATTAGAGGTCTTTAGATTTGTGTACAAGGACAGTATATCCAGCTATACAGTAGACAGGCTTTAAAAGGGCTGAGCACCTGAGCAAATTCATAAAAAATTCATCCAGAAATTGTACCAGCTCCGGTTGTCTTCCGTGCCATGAAGATTTTGGACCCTCACTGAGATGACGCCAACCATGTGAGGATCCTGAGACATCTAGAGATGTACCAGCTCCAGTTGGACTGTGCTTCATGAAGTATTCGGACAGACTAAGAGAAAATGCCAACTCCATGTGGTCTTTAAGGACAACAAACTCCTCATCAATACAACATTTGTCTGGGTGTTTATTGAATTGGCGTATATTTACAATCATTTACCTTTACCATCCAAGGGAGTTTTTCCTTGCCACTGTCACCTCAGTCACCTCAGGCTTGTTCATTGGGGATAAATACAAACACATTTAAATATGTCTAATATTAATCTTGAATTTTTGTATTAGATTAACTTTTTGTTCTATGTTTATTTTCTGTAAAGCTGCTTTGAGACAATGTGAATTGTAATATTTGACATATTTGTCATATTTTCCAACCGAATCATAGCAATTTGTTTTGTACAACAAACAAGTGGTTGTAAAGAGCCAACTTGCTTATAAATAGAGTATTGGAGCAAACCAATATTTAGAGGTGTAACACCAGTATGCTGTCCTTAAAAGGGGGATTCATAAAGAAACAGCTTGCACAGTAGTAGCTTAACCACTTTATATTCATGCCCACTTATCCAGCACAACTTACATTTATTACAATTTTTTACAACTGAGCAGTTGAGAGTTAAGGGCTTTACTCATGGGTCCACAGTGGCAGCTTGGTAGTCTTGGGATTTAAACTCACAATTTTGCACTCACTCTTCCCTACAGTCTATAGTTTAGTTCCATAGCACTGGATTTGATCTTGAGCTTCCATGATTACATGGATCAACACCGTACATGTATCTATCTGCTACGTATTTGTTAGTTCTACACAATTTCCAAATGAGTGTTTGTCATTTGAGAACATGTCCCACTGGGAGCATAAACAGTTAATAATGATAATATAACATAAGTTATATACTCAGTGGTTTTAAAACAAATGTTGATCAAGATCTTTAGAAATAGAGTGTAATTACTGCAAGAATCAGCATTATCTCAATGTATATCAGTGTGTCATTGGGCAGAGCGTTGTATTGCTAGCACGCTATTTGACATGCTCTGGTTGTGGTGAATCTACTGAAATAAATAAAAGCTATTTTTTATCATTCTATCATGACATATATCATTTTCTTTTCTTCATATAACCAAGTAGATTTATCCCTGTACATATATATTTAGATAAATGATTTAAAAAAAATTTTGTGGCTAACTATATTATACAGAATGATAAGAAACACACCGTAAACGTTTACATTCAAACAATGCTTAGAAACCCTGCAGTATTAACACACGTTTGAAGATAACTGCTGTTTCTTCTGCTGGCTAAGACTTTCTCTTAAGGCAAATAGAGCATCAAATGCAAGTCAT
Source organism: Tachysurus vachellii (assembly GCF_030014155.1). Classification (NCBI taxonomy): domain Eukaryota; kingdom Metazoa; phylum Chordata; class Actinopteri; order Siluriformes; family Bagridae; genus Tachysurus; species Tachysurus vachellii. The sequence continues at coordinate 8,901,179 of NC_083467.1, read as the reverse complement.
AGAGCTAAGTCATCGGAAAAACCTTGCTTATGTAACTATATAAAGCAGGTGGTCAGTGAAAAACAGCATAAAGAATTTTAAAGAAGTATTCCTGTTGGTTTCAGGGTACCTTTTTTTTTTTTTTTTTTTTTTACGAACATGACACGACTCTACTGTATGCAGTTTTTGTTTAAATGACCAAGCAGCCCTGTTTTTTTTTTTTTGGCAGCTGTCTAAACTCATTTCCTGATGAAACATTCAAACTACAGGTATTTTTATTAAAACAAAGAACACGTCGTATATTTCTGTCATAACTGATTAATTAAGTTCGATAACTTAATTAAGCAGTCAGGCTGTAAATAGCCTGTGGGAAGTTTACAGGGTTCAAATCCCTCTGCCTATCAGTGCCATTATTACAGCATGGTGATTCATGCTCTGGCTCAGATCGGCTGATTAATTAAAGCTGAGCGTTCTCTGGAATTCCCATTTGCTCTCCTGACAGTCGCAGCTAGGTGAGGGACGTGGGCTGAGCCTGGACACGAGCTTGTGTTAATGAAAAGGGATTTGAGCCACTGTGATCACATGACCTCTGCTCTTTGTTTGTGTGCACCAATGAGGAAGTGGAGGGGGGGATGGACCAAGAGGTTGAAGGATAAAATAAAAATAGCGTTTCAGCGTCAGTTCAGGCAGGCCACATAGTCAAGCTCGGCTATCAGCTGATGTCAATTTTCTAACCTCGCCCATCAGCTGATCTGATTCCTAAGCACGCTATTGGTCCCTTTCAAAAAGGGCGCCCTATTTAAATGCTTTTTTCAGTCTGTCTGCTTGGCTGTTTCCTTGCTGCATTGCTGCAACCCACCTCCTCCCCTAGCTCCTCCTTGAAACTTTGTGTTTAACTTAATCAGTGTCATTCTGTTGTCACTGATGCAGGCTCTGTTCTAAATGGGGGATTTTGTCTTGCTGCTTTCCCAGTTAAATGGGAGATTGTCCCCCCACGAAGCTGCTGCTGTTCCCCTGACTAGCTTTCATGGAGCTCATGAAAAGGATTGGGGAATTCAGAACAGAGCCATACCGGCAAATGTAATTTTATAAGCTTGCAAAAAAAAATTTTTAAATATACGTCAAAGAATTGTCTTTATTTTGACTCAGGTGGTCCTGACTGAACTAAAATTAGCAGAAAACGGCAGTCTATTAAAATTCTCAGCAAAAAAGAGGCATTTTTAACAAGATTTTGATGAATTGATTATAAAGTACTTGGTAGTGGTTAGCCACAGATTAGCCACAGCCAGCGACTCTAGTGGTGGAAGATGGCAAAGCAGCAAACATTTATGCTAATGAAATCCTGCCATTAAACATAACCTTACTGCGCTGACGGCTCATAAGTTTGCAAATGATCACTCATTTTATGATGACGCAGTGACAATACTCAATACTCAATACAGTAATAAACAATAGACAATACTCCAGATGATATATTTTACTTTGTATTTTATCTTTTTGGTAAAAAGCTTAGCATAGCAGTAAAATCATAGCAGTTTTGTCTGCATGGCAAAGTAGCAAAAATGTTTAAATGAATAATAATTATGCAGTAACAACAAGCAGGTTTTTGAAGCATGCTGGATAGAAACGAGTCAGTCGACACACCGCTACTTCTCCAGATTCTCACAGACAAGTGCGAGGACACACCGCTACTCTGTTCATGAACTGTTCACAAACAGAAGGTGCTAAGATTTGATAAGACTTTGGTGTGTGCAAAGAATTTATAACCAGGGAGCAGCTGTGATACAAGCATCTGCTCTACAAACCTGTAAAGCTTCTACTGTCACTACACTTGTACCAAATACAAATTACAAAACATTAAAAAAACATCTACTAAAAACAAAGATCAAAAATTCCTTAATATTTCTTAGGTTAAAATACTTCTTCGGGACTGAGGTGCTGGGAATTTAGATTTATGGCCCGCTGGAAAGATGTCAATCAAAAATCACAGCAAAACTCCAGCTCATGTCATTGATAATACTGTACTGTACGTTTGGTTAAACCAAATGACGGTAGTGGCAATAAGGCAAAAGTATCCACATTATTTTATGAGCAACAGCTTAAAAAAGCATACTGTATCACCTAAAATCTACCAGCTACACTAGTTAAAGCACATCTAAAATTCAAAGCCTTTCTCCATGAAGTCAGAAATTGAAAAATTCAATATTTATGATTTTTACAATATTTCCATGACAGTGTAGACTTTCAGCAAACTCAGTAAGAAAAGTTTAAAACCCTAGATGACTAGTGCGGTCTTTAGCGCAGACTTCTCTAGAAACATCGACGGAAACGTTTTAAAAATTATTATTCAAGGCAATGCAAAGGGTAAATGAATGTCCTTGTGGCCTGTGGAGAGGTGAACAAGGAGACCTCATTAACCTTAACCATTTAATGAAACATGAGCATGTGCTACAGAGGCAGTCAGCTCTGAATGATTGTTTCTCACAGCTGAAGCTCACTCGCTCAATCCGCACAAGTGGAACGCAAGAAAGGAAACTCTCTTCAAACTCCTTGCATATTAATGAAAAATAGTGTTTCAAACATTATTTCTGTATAACGACTGGCAGTAAAGCCTGCTGTTAGTACGCAGGAGGATACGAAGCCATAGAGAGACAAAAATGTGACGGGATAAAAAAATGTGAGACAATAATAAATGACAAAATGGGCAGGATCGCATTCTGTTGCATCAAACTGGGAGAGATTCATGTAATCAGTGGCTGCAAAGGTCTTGTGTCATAGCAAATAATCAGAATGATATCTAATAAAAAGCATCAAACGACAACCAAATGTAAGTGCAGAGTGTCTATGACCTATAGATCACTTTCACAACAAATTCCAACCATTATGGGAAACATAATTAATATATATTTCAAATAATCTTTAATTCACATACCACCAGTTTTCACTTCTGACCAACAATGACAAACTACCCATTGTGTTAGGAGAAATAAAGAAGTATTAGCAAGACAGTATATATCTGATCACCACAAGCTGAGAGACAGCATGTCACAAACACACAAACACACACACATACATTTTCTCTCTCTCTCTCACACACAAACACACACACTCTCTCTCTCTCTCTCACACACACACACACACACAAGCACACACATTCTCTCTCTCACTCTCACTCTCTTTCTCTCTCACACATACTGTACACACAAACATTCTCTCTTTCTCTCCCTCTCTGTCACTCACTCACACACACACACACAATCCTCTCTCTCTTTTTTCTCTCACTCACTTACTGTAAACACACATACTCTCTCTCCCTCTCTCTCACACACACACACATCCGCTCTATCTCACTCACTCACTCACTCACACTCACACACTGCCCTTTCTGACTTCTAGTTCATTCATTCATTCATTTTTTACCGCTTATCCGAACTACCTCGGGTCACGGGGAGCCTGTGCCTATCTCAGGCGTCATCGGGCATCAAGGCAGGATACACCCTGGACGGAGTGCCAACCCATCGCAGGGCACACACACACTCTCATTCACTCACGCAATCACACACTACGGACAATTTTCCAGAGATGCCAATCAACCTACCATGCATGTCTTTGGACCGGGGGAGGAAACCGGAGTACCCGGAGGAAACCCCCGAGGCACGGGGAGAACATGCAAACTCCACACACACAAGGTGGAGGCGGGAATCGAACCCCCAACCCTGGAGGTGTGAGGGGAACGTGCTAACCACTAAGCCACCGTGCCCCCTGACTTCTAGTTTATATTTATTCATGTATTTTTTGCCATTTGAGAATATTTGTATTAAACATTTGCATTTGTATTAAATAATGTATGAAATATTTGTATACAATATTTGTATTAACAATTCATCTTCATGTATTATACAAACATTCAGAGTTATAAATAATCTGTTTATTAATGACAGCTCTTCTCTCTGACAGTATTGTACATGTCATTAAAGCTTGTTAAATTGAATTGAATTTAGAACCATTTCTCCTGGATTGCAGCACACATGAATTTTCACATGTTAGACTAGCAGACAGGTCACAGGCCACTGCACTGCACAAAATTCTGGTAATGTACTGCACACCTAATGTACAGAACACAACTGAACAAGGAGATATTTAAAACTGCTAGACTGTAGGCTGGATATCTGTATTTTACCTTGTCGCTTCTCCAACGTCTATTATAGAGTTACTCTAAAATATTCCCTGGACATTTGGTACTTTGTGAGCAGGCAGTAAACAAATAGGCACTTTGTATGCTTCTTGTTCTTATCATCGTGCATTAGTTACTGCAACAAATAGGGTTCCATGGAAATGAGTTGACACCAGACCAGGTGGTGTTTCTGCGAACAAATTCTGATCATCAGAAAAGTGAGAGTATGATAAAGACCAACGTGTAAAAAATCCCTTGTCACGTACAAACAAAAAAAAAAAAAGAGAATGCATCAAATGTTTGCTCATCCTTCCATTCCAACGTGTTTACTCAAGGATAAGACACAATAAGTTACGCAACAATTCTGCACATACAGTGGCATAGATGATAAATATCATGCTTGTTAAAGGATTAAGGTTTCTAAACGATTCTGGTCGAATGACTATAAAAACTCTACCGCAATATAAATATAAAATATTATAAGACTAGTACTGTATGTAATGAGAAATGTAATGAGAAATGTAGTAAGAAAAGCAAATAATCTTTCTTATACATATTAGTGGTCGTATCGTTAGCTTAGTGTGTTAACAATATGCCGGAATAAAAGATCAGATATGAGCTGAATAAAGTAACCGAGGAAAGAGGAAACGAGCTAAACCGATTGTTTCCTTGTGATCTTTTCGGTTTCTTTAAGACGTCAAAGTAGTGTTGATTTGTCTGTGGCGTCTGACCTGACAATTCAGTCACAGTCCACAGACCACTGGATTGTGCTGAAAGGCATTGTGATAGAACTGTGTGATGAACTTCACACCTTCACACACTGGAGCTGCCCTCTTTCTCCCTCTTTCTCTTTCCATCTCTTTTTCTTTCTCTCTCACTCCCTTTGCTCTACTGCTCTCAGTGGGGATGCACAATAGCTTGTTTTGTCCTAATGGGATCTCTTCAAAGTCGCCTGGATCCAGAAATGTCACTGAATGTCATTCTTCACCATCAGAGAGCCTGCTTCTGTTTTTTTTTATTTATTGGAAATGTGTCCAATGATTTCACTGAGGATGTGTTTTACATGATAGAAAATCAGCAGAGCTCAATTCTTTCTTTGTTATTGCAACTGTGGCTCTTCTGAGACATCTGATATGATAAAAGAATGATTTCATCCATCAATCACGTCAGAATAATGGCTATGGTAATGGCCCATCATCACTGATCTCCCATGGCTACTTTTCTGTGATTGACTCAAACATAAAGGCAAATCTTCTGGCTAGATCTGGTCTATATATTAAACTGCCATCAGTGATTGAACAACCAAAAACATCTCCAGCTGTTCAGCTTTATGAGAAGACATTCTGAATTAAAACTATTCAGACATTATTCATTAGCGCACTGCTATAATGACAAAAGTCTTAAAAACAAATAAAATGTCACCGACATGTCAGACTGAGTCACAGTCTCACAATATGAAATGTGCAGTTCGAACAGATGTAAAAGTTTGGCACATCTGAGGGGGGAAAAAAACTCTGATGCACTCAATGAAACATTATGTATGCATAATATACTGTAAAGGCTATATAATGAAATCACTGAACAAAAGCACTGAAGCCTTCAATTTACATCCTATTCTTACTCCAGCTAATTCTAAAGGCACTTTATTGCGTTATAATGGTCTGCGGGACAGGTCTTCCGCTCCACAGTGAGGCGTAGCATTTGATGTGTCAGTGTGGCTATACTGAGGGCGTGCTGATGTTCAGGGGTGTCAGTGCCATTAACTTGCATGTCTGGTACCTGGAGGCAGGCAGGAGCAAGACCATGTGGTTTATTAACATCCACAGCCACAAGCTGCCATCCTCCAGACGCATCCTCATGAAACATCTGCCAGGAAAAAAAAAAGAGAGAGAGTGTGTTAGACAGATGGAGAGAAACAGTTATGGTGTCTCTGACAACTTGTATTTATGATAGGCAATTTAGATGAAAAACTGGATCTGAAATGACAGCAATAAATAAAAGGTTGAGACCAATTAAACCTGCTTTAGGGTCAGATTTCACAAGGTGAAGCACTTTGTATAGCATATGTCAAAGACACAAAACGTAAATGTGCATTGGGCCTTCGAGCTGATTAAGTTTCCAATACTTTGAGCATGTTAAACACGTCAGTTTGCCTTTATTACGGAATTAAAGTATATAATACGCAAAGCACACAATATAAAGCTTTGTTCACTACAGCATGTATTTTAAAAATGCATTGCATTGCCCATCAATGTGTTTTAATACTGCATTGACAGAATTCTGCTTTATATCTGATAAAAATGTGTACAGCATTACATATTAGGGATGTATAACAAACAATTATCTGTTTATTGCTCCAAATATCTGTCATGTCAACATCAGATGCAGGCATCAAACTACTTTACAGTTCCCAAAGAACAACATTGACTACAAACATGGCCACTGAGAACTGCAACACACAGCCATCACAGACAATACACAGGCCTTTGTATTGCTGGACTTCTGTTTAGGTTTTGATCCCTGTTCTGGTTTTCAGGTTTGATTCTTGCCTTTCCCCAAACACATTGTTTACCGATCACCAGACTAAAGCATGTTCCTGATTGTTGCTCTATGTACCGGATTTGTCTGCAAGCTTCAATAAAGCACAACTGTACATGCACTTGCATCTGCACCTACTACCTGATTACTTTGTGATCCCATGAAACCAGTAGTGAACATCACAGTACAGTACATCTTCATGGGAGAGCAGCAGCAGCAGCAGTTAAACATGCTCAATAAAACGCTAGCACAGCACAAGCCACAGCTCCAGCTATACTAACTCCAACCTCTCTATCTGCATCTTTGCTCAGAACTGCACTAGCGATCCAGCTTGCTGTGAAGGTTAAATGCTCCAATGTTCACTATACCTTGTTAGTCAAGAAAAGTTCCTGGAAGATTCAAAAGAGAAGAGAACACTGTGTCTTATGACTGCTTTCTACAGCTCTTCCAAATTGTGTTCTAACACTCTCCTGTAGGCAAGTAGACTGAAGAGTGGCTACTCAAGCTGAAGCAAAGCACCCATCACTTCCTACTTTTCTACCTTCTTTTTAACTTCCTTCCTTCCTTCCTTCCTTCCTTCCTTCCTTCCATTTCCTTCCTTCCATTTCTTTCCTTCCTTTCTTTCTTACTTCCTTCGATTTAGTTCCTTCCTTTCTTCCTTCCATTTCCTTCCTTCCTTCCATTTCCTTCCTTCCTTCCTTTCATTTACTTCCTTTCTTCCGTTTTTTCTTTTTCACTTTGTTCCTTCCTTCCCTCCTTCCTTCCTTCCTTCCTTCCTTCTTTTTCACTTTCTTCCTTCCATCCTTACTTCCTTCCTTTTCCTTTCTTTAGTTCTATCTACAGAACAAATAAGAGGTTGAATTGCAAGCACATTTCAGCATTCTGGCTCTGGCAGTTTATCAACCTCAGCTTCATTACTCCATGATGATTCAGTTCATAACCAACCAACTACAGTAGACACAAAATTATTCTTTTTGTTTATCTCTGCCTTTGATATTTGTCCCAAAAGCTTCATATCTTATTCCATACTTGTGTCTGTATCAAAGTAAAATCCCCTCCAATATACAATATACAGAAAATCAACTGTGCACCACTTATTCATCTGTATTGTATCTGCTTAGATAAGATCATTTATTATATACATTTCTACACATGACATGCGCTGTCTTGCAATGTTTTATTATTTGACTTGGGGTTAATAATGTAAGTGTACTCAGCAAGCAGAAAACAGGATATTTTTTTTCATATAAATAACCAAAAAGAAACCACTACAATTGCAATCACATCACTATAGATCAAAAATATTAATAAAAATTTTAAATGATAACTTAATTTCATATAAATTAAAATAAGAAAAAAAAAACTTTTAATGTCCTCTAATCAGAACCTTGCCATGCATTCATGTGTTAATCTTCTTAAGAGACTGAATTAAATGAATTATATATAAGAATAGTTGAACAAAGGAGAGTTTGACAATTAAACTACTCTCTGGTCCCTCAGCTCCACCTCAGGTCAATCATTTTATTTCTTCAGGATTAAAGGTACTGACCCAGGCCTTATTGATTAACACCCAGGGATTTACAGCTTTCTGTACACCTTGAGCTAATTGCTTTTTGTGAAAGAAGACTCAACAGCCTCTGTAATTAAAATTAAAGCTGATAGCGCTAATTGTTTTCAAGGTCGCAGCAAGGTCTAAATACACTTACTGAGCACTTTATTAGGAACACTGTACTAATACAGGGTAGGGCCTCCATTTGCTTTCAGAACAGCCTTTGAGATTCTGATCCATGATGATATGATTGCAATACACAATTTTTCATGCTTAGAATCTCATGCTCTACAACATCTCAAAGGTGTTGCATTATCCGTTACCCCTTATATGAGTTGTGCATTCTGAGATGCTTTTCTTCTCACCACTACAGAATAGTGATCTGAGTTAAATGGTGAACTAAAGCCAGTGTGAGGTTGTTTCGGGGCTTCGGGGGCTTAAACCCCTCATGTACTGTCAAAAGCCTCTGGAGATTTAAAGACTGAAAACATTTTACGCCACAAATAATGTACAAGATTTACCAGTACAAGAAACACGTCTGTCCGTTAGCACTTATTTTACACGTTCATTCTGCTATGTGTGGTTTTCAAACTTAAGTGTCAAGATGTTAAACAGAACAGTATCTATACTGGTCAGTAGGTGGCAGGTTGGCAGGAAATTGAACACTGTTCATTCATTTATTCATTCATATATTCAATTGAAAATGTTGGTGAGGTAATAATAATGCAGCTGTTGGTGAGTCATAGTCTCAGGGGGCTAAGACCCTCATCCCTTCCAACCCTAGCAAAGCCCCTGCTGAAGCCTTTCTGTCTGCTCAAACTTGCCTCACCATTCTCCACTAAACTCATTATTGCAGTAATAAAGTAATAAAGCAAGCTCTCTAGTTTCTGTGAAGATCAGCAGTTATAGAAATACTCAAAATTTTTTCTCCATTCTGATTGTCGATGTGAATCAGTTGATCATTTATGGTTTTTGGTCTGTTGGTTTATGATTATGTCCGACAGTTGATGTGAACATAACCAGCTTCAGCTGGCCATATCTGCAGGATTTATGCATTGCGCTATGCCAAACGACTGCCTGAATGAGGAGGTGTACAGATGTTCTTAATTTAGTTTATATATGTGCTTTTCAAATCATGTCCAATCAATTTAATTTACCACAGGTCGACTGGAATCAAGGTGTATAAACATCTCGACAACAATCGAGAGAAATGGGAGGCATCTGAGCTAAATTTCAAGTCTTGTTGCAAAGAATCCGATTACTTATGCAGGGTTTCCCGTAGAAATTTTGTTAGTTAAAGGTAGGGTCCCCAATTTTTGAGAAATGCTTCAAAAAACTGAGTCAGGCCAAAAAATAAACAAAAAACAAAACAAACGTGTAGCCAATGAGCAGAAAGGGGCGTGTCTTGTCAATATGCGGCGGAGAGAGTGTTCATTGCGCAAGTGTGACATTAGCAGAAAGCGGTTTTAACATTGACATGGAGGATAAAAACAAAGAAAGAAAAGGCTTACGATAAGGCAAGAAGTAGGACCCGTGTTAATATAGGATCAGCTTTCCAGCGCTGGAGAGAACTGAAGGAGCGGGAAGTTGGCGCATATTCACAGATTGGAGTTTCCCGAGTCAATAACTCCTGAGCGAAACGCTGTTACTACACAAATAACACCTTTTCTCTATCATAGTAATGTAGAGAGGAAGCTACAACCGCGTTATTGACTAGGGAAGCTGCAATCTGTGAATATGCGGCCAACTTTACTTAAGACGCCGAGGTTGCTTTTTCCTTCTCGATAGGGGAGTAACGTTGGTTTTGCTTTGTTTCACAGAACTAATATATGCCGTCCTTTGCATGATTATGCTTGTCTGTCATTTTTGCTTGTTTGTTTATCTGCAATCGTATTGTTCTTCCCTTCAGCTATGATAAAGACATTTCTTCCCATTAGTTGCCTGGGTTACGTATGTATATGTGGGCGGAGCTATCAATACAGGGGTGGGACCCATTTGGGTTAGGGGCGTGTTTGTTTTGGTGATTTTATATGTCAACATTGGCTTTCAAAAATCGGAGACCCTGCCTTTAAGGCGGTAGGGTTGGGCGTGGGGGCGGGGGCGGGGCCCGGGGGGCGGGGCTTCTATGTGAGATAGACCACAGACTCTGTACTTTGTTTAATTATTAAAAACAGGCACGTGCAACCTAGCTAGCAGGTGAAGAACTCAAACAACAAAATCACCAACTAACTTACTTTAAATTTGCAAGAACTATAGACTAATACTTAGGCTTAAATAAACCCAAAACATAAGTCCACTTACAGTTCTCACGGACACGCGTTTTATCAACTGGCTAGTTATCCTCCAGACAGTGACGACCACGTCTTTCTCTCATTTTGGCCGTGTGGCGCGTGTGCCCACTCTTATGTACCCTGCTTATGTAATGTACATGTGATATTTCAGGGTTTTTTTTTTAATTATTTTACAGACATTTCTAGAATTCTGTTTTCACGTTGTCATCATGGGGGATTGTAGTATCAGGCCAGAGGAGGGTAGAGTATCCAAAATCTGTACTCAAGTAAATGTAACGAAGTAAATGTAATTCGTTACTACCCACCTCTGTATCAGGCTGCATCATAACAAAATTGAAAAATGTGAAGGGGTCCGAATACTTTCCGAATCCACCGCATAGATATATTTTATCATGTTTAATACAAATTGTCTATTACTTGGCCTTAATAATAGTACATAAAAAAATCCCAGTTGATTCACAAACTGAATCGATGAGTTGTGGAAAATGTAGGGACGCTGTATTCACAAATCACTATTACATTAAAGTTTTATTTTAATTGATTTGCCTTCAAGAGAAAGTATTTAATAAGATAAGATGTCTTAATAACACAAAGAATATCAAAGACTAGATCTGGCTTTCACTCCACTAATATAATCTGACAGATTTTATTTTAAACATATTTTTTGTGTTCTATTTTTCTTTATCTCTTCTATTAAAAAATCAGAGGCAGAGATGTTAATGCTTCCATCCACTTTCATTAGAACTGCGCCAGAGAGAACAAAGTGCCAATTCTGGCGGCTGTTGTGCTGCCAATTCCATTAATGCCAACCCCTAAGGTGTTGCTCCGGCTTGGCCCTAGCACAAAGACTGGCACCATCAGAAACCTACTATGCTTCTATTCACATGGCTGCACTTACATGTTTTCACACCAGGGCACTGCTACAGATTTCCCACCAAATGAATGAAAGGACATGCCCTGGTTAGGCAAAGCAACCCAAGTACAATCTGATTTCATAAAGCCTTTACAATAGGAGGAAAGAACACCAGGGCTGTAGTGGTGTTACACATCTCACACTTAGACTGGTTGGCAGCATCAAGGGCATGCACACACTCACAGCCACACATACAAAGCCTCACTACACCACAAAACACCTCAAATTCTAACAAACAACCAATCTGGCAAGCAGCCCCACACACACACACACACTCACACACCACACGCACACACCCCAAAACCTCACTACACCACAACAAGCCTCAAATTCTACCAACTAACCAATCTGGCAAGGACCAACATACAGTAGACACACACAAACACACATACACACCAAAACCTCACTACACCACAACAAACCTCAAATTCTACCAAATAACCGATCTGGAAAGCAGCAACATACACACACACACACACACACACACACACACACACTTCAAATTCTCACTATACCAAAACACCCTTCAAATTCTACCAACCAAACAATCTGGCAAGCAGCAACACACACATACACACTTCATAGCCTCACTACATCACAACACACCTTAAATATTACCAACCTACCAATCAGCCATACAGCCAATTTTATTAACAAAAACAAACAAGCAAAAAACTAACCATTCACTAATTCAGGAAAAAACAGTACCTAATTATTCCTCCTGTAACATTATTATAGCCAAGATATTAATATCTATTCTAAATATCTTACTTGGTGTCTTTATCACTAAGTGGTGGCAGTAGAATTATCTTTTAAATACAATAGATATAAAAAGGCTTCACACTCCTGTTACAGTGGCAGATTTTTGTGATGTAAAAAGTATTAAAGCTAAATCATGTCGGAGCTTTATCCACCCTCATAGTGAAATTACAACACATAAAAATGTCAAATTTGTGAAAAACAATCCAAAACAGTCTAAGGAAAAAAGAAAATATAAAAAAAAACTTCCACCGGTGAACATCCACCGAGTGCCACAATACACTCTGGTCCTCTAAATAACAATAGTGTACTTACACATCATGGCTAAGCCCAAGCATGGAAATCTATTTTATCCATATAAAACTGTATAAAAGTAAACAGAGGATGAGTTTCGAGGGATAAAGTGGAAAATTTGAAGTGTAGTTAAGTACCTGAGTAGTCGCTGTGGATGTAGTGCTGCTTCTGGAGCCCCACATTTGTTGAAACTGAACCCGGATCTCAGCAAATGTCTCAATGATCACAGCTATGAAGACATTCTGAGAACATAAACACAAGGTTGATCAATTGGTTTGTCCTTTTTCCATTTTGTGTCAAAATTGTATTTTATTTCATTTCATTTACGGCATTTGGCAGACACCCTTATATACCGTGACTTACATTTTATCTCACTTATACAGCTGAACAATTTAAGGTTTAGGGTCTTAAACAAGGGTCCAGCAGATTCAGCAGAACCTACCACCTCCCCCACTTCCACAATCTTCCTCAAACTTAACGCCAGCAATGATTCCAAACCATTAAAAAAGGGTCTTTTGTGTAATGGAGTTAAAAACATGGAAATAAATCAACACCAGCAGTAGGTGCCACCATTAACACTAAGTTTCACATCATCTGCACCCCCTTATCTGTCAATATGAAAAGCTGGAGGTGCATAGGATTTAAAAGTTAAAGGGGAAGGATGTCCCACCTTGACCAGCCAAGCAAGGAAGAAGATAAGCGTGATGAAGTAGAAGTAGGAACGCCAGCGTGGGAAGCTGTCAATAGCACGGTACATGATGAAGACCCAGCCCTCCTGAGATGCAGCCTCATACACTGTAAATATGCTGGTGCCTGATGATGGGGAAGAGGAAGAGAGAGAGAGAGAGAGAGAGAGAGAGAGAGAGAGAGAGAGAGAGAGAGAGAGAGAGAGAGAGTCCAGATGTGTGATCACCCCAGTGCCCCTGAATTGAGCCAGCCGGTGTGCAGACACAAAAATGCAGACATAAACAATGTTTTGGCATTACTGCACCTAGTCAGGTGTTTTTCATTGCAGATTTGCATGTCCCTCTCCCCAAATAATCTCTTCCTGTAAGTTTTCTAACAACCAGAAATGAACAAACTAATGAATTCAAACTGCGGTTTGAGAAATTTCATGTATAATGATTACAGGCAATCTTAGTACTAAAGTGGAGTGTAAATGCTTGTGTAGAACCAAATGAACATTCTCTTCTAGATTTAAAACACTTCGAAATCTTAGAAATTGTGTTTTTCATCTCACTCGGATGTGAATGTTCACCTCTACGGTGAAAAAAGATTTTTCCCTTAACAGCCCATTTGCATTTAGTGATGCCCACAAAACTCTATAAAAGGTCAAGAGCATAGAGGGCTGGAAACATGAAATGATCACTAAATGGTAAATAAAAAGACAGAAAGACTGAATTGGAATATATTGTCTTACGTCTATACCGATCATAAATATCTAGCGTTGAAGCAGCACAGAAAAGATGAATTAGGTGTGAATTAAGTGAGGTTAAAAGAAAATGATGTGATCTTCACTGTGCCCAGGTGATTACACACACCAAACACGTCACACAGGTAAACTGCTTCGGACTGATGTGTAGCATTAAAAAAATAATGCAAATAAATGACAAATGGAAGCAATTTATAACTAGAATTCTAATAAATCATACCACTCTTTAAACATTCTTGTCCTTATAAGTGAGGCATGCACTAAATCTTCCATCTGCTGAGGCATACACCGATTAGCCATACATTTCGCCTGTCTGATATTGTGTAGATCCGCTTGTGCCACCAACACAGCACTGCCTCATCAAGGCATGAACTTCACAAGACCTCTGAAGGTGTGCTGTGGAATCTGGCACCAATACGTTAGCAGAAGATCCTCTAAGCTGTGTAAGTCGTCAAGTGGGGCCTCCATGGATCGGACTTGTTTGTTCAGCACATCCCATAAATGGGGAATTTGGGAAATCTGGGGAATCTGGGGGCCAAGTGAACACCTTTGAACTTGAACTCTTTATCATGTTCCTCAAACCGTTTCTGAACAATTATCACAGTGTGACAGGGAGCATCACCCTGCTGAAAGAGGACAGTGACATTAGGGAATACTGTTGTAAGAAGGGAGGTACAGTACTTGGTGTGCAACAATGTTTAGGTGGGTAATATATGTTCATGTAACATCCACATGAATCTCCGTGCCCACATAGACAGCAAGCCGTGATGCACGGATGTGTTTAATGTGTTTCAATTTAGCATGAACTTTTTCAGCAGTTTGTGCTACTGTACAGTAGCTCTCCTGTAGAATCAGACCAGTCAGGCCTTCATTAACCACAGCATCAGTGAGCCATTGAAATTTTTATGCTTGCCCAGTTTTTCTGCTTCCAAAACAACAACAAACAATTTCCGGATTGAGTATTTCAGCTGGTCAGAGACTCAGACATCTCACTCTTACCCAGCTCGTTGAAGCCGCTGTAGCCCAGCTCCTGTCGACTGAGGCCCAGGTCCTCCAAGTTAACGCAATCAAATCCCATGGGACACTGGTATCCCTCCCCATCTGGAGAGCAGTGAGTGTCAGGAATGGCAAGGCTGTTCCACGTGACATTACTGCAAAACATCAAATATTACTAAGTGCAATGAATATAAAAATAAAATGCAGTCTAAGAACTTTTGATTAAGAAGCACACACACACACACACACACACACACACACAGTTGTCTTAATTATTAATGTACTTAATTATGTATAGATATAAATATAACCTCAATATGAGCATCCCAAGCACACACACATATACCCATACCAAAATACACCCATACCCAAATACCCACACACCTACACCCACACACACCTACACTCGTACCCACACACACATACACCCACACACATACACCCATACCCCACACACATACTGTATACCTATACCCCCACATACACCCACACACATACACCCATACATTCACACATACTCCCATACCCGCCCACACATACACCAATAGCCCCCCCAAACATACATACACCCATACCCCCACACATACAAACACGTGCACACATACACACATACACCCATACCCCCACACATATACACCCACACACGCGTACATCCATACCCACACATACGTCCACACACACACACATACTCCCATACCCCCCACACATACACCCATACTCACAAACAGACTCCCATACCCCCCACACATAAACCCATACTCACACACATACTCCCATACCCCCACACATTCACCCATAGCCCCCCACACATACATACAACCACATCCCCACACAAACTTATACACACATACACCAATGCAACCCCCACACACATACTGTACACACACTCACACATACACCCATAACCCTCCCCCACACACATACCCCAGACACAAACACATAATGACACATATACACCCCCCCACACACACACAAACACACATACCCAAACAAATGCACATATGCACACACACATGCACCCATACCTCACCCACACACACACTTTCAAAGTAGGGCCACAGGTGTTACATCACGGTCCACTTGATGTCTCTAATGAAAATTAATGTTTTCAAATTGGTTATCCAGACATTCTTTCAAATTGTTTATTAGGGGATCTCAAATGAGCGGGGGATAATTTATTGCAGTATCACAGAGGCCAATCAGAGATGCACTGCCGAACCAAAATACCTTTAATTATGTGCTGATAAATCACCACACTGAATGCTAACACAAGCTTACTGCGGCAATAAATAAATAAATAAATAAATAAATAAATAAATGATACTTCTTATAGCTGGGAATAGATCAGTAATTCCAAAAGCCTAAAATATTTGAAACGTGTGATTGGCAAGTTCATATGCTATAATCTCACAACAACAGAAGTAAGAGAAAATAGACCATGACATCAAACCAGGATTTATCTCCAAAAAAAAAAAGGTATCCCTTTCTATTTTATCCACCACCTCCATTAAATCCTTGTGACTTTGTGCCAAGGACATATTACCTTGCTAGATTAAACACAGGAATCAGCTTGCTGACTAAAAGCGTGGCTTTACAAGAGCAGAAGAGAAATCTCTTCTCATCCAAACACGTTTTCAAAATCATAGAGGACAGAATCTTTCATCTCTCACTGTCTCTCTTTAAAAACAATCAGTGTAAATGTATGCAAACTGTGTCCACGAGAGGCCTAAAATCACGGTACGGTCAGGGTTAGGAGATCTCTCAGGCCCACAGAGACTGAGACAGATTGATGCTGTAAAGTTGGTGGAAAGATGAGTGTGTGCACAAAGCCCAGACAATGTAGGATGTGCTAATTATTATGATTAGTCTGCAGAGCACTCCTCCGCTGTAATACTGATGGCTTAGGCTCTTTGTTTCAGAGCTGGCTGTGACACACCACTCTGCCTAGGAATATTAAATAGCCCTGTCTGAAACTACAGCAAATAGCTTTCTCGACATGCTATTCTTAACACATTTACGCTAGCAAAAGGGTAATCATAAGCATTTAATCTTTGTACTGTGCACACAACAAAGACATTTTTATCTACTTCTACAGATGTTGATAAATATTCAGTAGAATATTCTGTAGTTTTTAAGGAAAGATGGGAATTATAGTTGTCTGTTTTGGAAAAAAAATACTCATATTGAGGTAGTGATACTGAGGGTTCGTAGCACTTATGCAAAAACAAGTCATAAGATAAGCCGTTTGTATCTTTTATGGAGTCTTCATAAGCAGTGGAACATCACAGAGGGGTTTAAAAAAGTGGTTGTTGGATTTAAAAGTATACTTTATCAAGATGATTAAGCAAGCTGCTGAGATCAGCTCCTGTCTCTCTCTTAGGGAACTGAGTTTGTAAAATTCAGCTATGTTTGTAAAAGACTAAAGAGATTTTACTTACGTATATACAAACACACACACATACACACACACACACACACACACACACACACACACACAGCATATCGCCAGACCAAAATCTACAAGCATGCATGGGACTAAATATGTTACTCTAATGCAGAGATCAAAGAAATTAAAGAGAAAGAATGGCATGTTCTTTAAGCTGATGTAGGATGTGCTGAATACTCATGAGACACTACACTATACACTCACTATACACTCTAAATCATGCTGCTATTATTATCCAGTTTGGTTACCGATTGTGGCAAAAATTGAAGGTGAAGGTTCACACATTTCGGTAATTGAATTCTCAAAGATAGAAAACTTTCACTCTACTGAGTTTTAACAAACTGCTCCATATTGTGGAAACCGGTCCCTAAGAGCCTTACTGTATCATTTATTTATGATAATCTATCTATATGTAGCCATATGTACCATTGTCGGATGTACCGATGAGAACCTCATTTAAATTCAGGCATAAATAATGAGGACAGACAGTAAAAATGCACCAAAAATACAGTATTAATCATGCAGACTGGTTAGGACAATGGTACTGGCTAATGGTTAGGAAGGTAAGTGACAATTTATGTAATAAATAATAACCAAATGCTAAAAACAGACATGATTTCAGGACAAGAACAGACAAGAATTGTATGTGTGATTATTTACTATATCTTTGTATCATTCGTAACGCAGTGATAGTTGAACGGGCCGAACATTTGAACCCCCAGGATTCCATAAAGGAGCAGGAAGAAAAGCAAAAATATGGACACGCTCCAGATCTGCTCTCCAGATCGCCTTTGAAGGAAAAAGAGGGGAGCATACATAATTAGCCTGGCTTTGGAATATTTTAATAAGTCATTATACTGATGATGGTTCCTGTGACGATGAGTCACTTACTTGAGAATGTTGGTTATGCGAGTGCGTGGCAACTCAAATCTGAAATAGATCCGAAATGCCCGGATCATTATGAGTGCCCTGGGTATACGCAGCATTCTCCACGTTGACATCTGATCCACAAGCTTAGCTATTTCAAACACCTACAAAAAAATGCCAGGGGAAAATAGATAAATAGTCTGAATCATCACAATGCACTTTTTAATTAAAAAGCATTTATAACTCTATTGATCAGAAAATGATTATTTAAGAAAGTAGGACTAGCTTTGTACCTGGAGCACAAGAGACACCCAAAGAAAGACCACCATGAAACCATCAAACATGCACCAGCGGTCTTTAACGTAGGAGTTATCTCCCTGGAAACAGAGACGGGTTGATAAGACACACATTTTAATGAGAGTCCACAGGTGAGAAGCAGCTGGGCTACAGGGCTAATGAAAGGCCAAGGCAGCTGGGAACAAAAGAGCCAGCATTATTCAGTCTGTGCAGGTGTCCTCGCTAGTGTGGATGCTGAGACTCCAAATAACAGGTCAGCGAGCTCGAGGTACTTTATGATTACTACAATAATAGATCTGGTCACCATAATCATTCACTTATTAGGTTGCTGCAAAACTTCAGAAAACTGGATTTAATATAAAATAACACAGTTTAATGAAAGGTGAATGAAAGAAATCATCTATACATCGTTTACATTGGTTCTTGAAATAAGAGACTGGAACATTTTCTGTGGTTTAGTTTTTCCATTTGTCTTCGTAGACTTTCACACTGGCAGTGGTAGTCAGACGCAGAGCACGGTTGGCATAAAAAAAACACATTTGTGTTCAATGTGTTAATGGTAATGTGAAAACTGTTACGTGGACCGCGACGTGCAGTATGGTACCGAACCTGAGACTACCTGTAGGAGGTGGTGTGAGTTCAGTCGCACTGGAACTCACTCACTCACTCATTTTCTACCGCTTATCTGAACTACCTCGGGTCTCGGGGAGCCTGTGTCTATCTCAGGCTTCATCGGGCATCAAGGCAGGATACACCCTGGACGGAGTGCCAACCCATCGCATGGCACACACACACTCTTATTCACTCACGCAATCACACACTACGGACAATTTTCCAGAGATGCCAATCAACCTACCATGCATGTCTTTGGACCGGGGGAGGAAACCGGAGTACCCGGAGGAAACCCCTGAGACACGGGGAGAACATGCAAACTCCACACAAAAGGCGGAGGCGGGAATCGAACCCCCAACCCTGTAGTTGTGAGGTGAACGTGCTAACCACTAAGCCACCGTGCCCCCTGCACCTGAACTGTGCAGTGATAACTGTAAATGTGACACAACTCATAGTCAGGTCTGCACTTGTTCAGGAAGTAAAATAATCTACGTGTGTGTTTTAGCTGGTGATGACATCGTTTGTCTTTTTCTGAAGTAATTTGTTTAACAACCCACGGTACACTGACCTATCCCGTCACCTGACCTTAACCCAATCAAGCTGCTAACCTGCTGGATTGAATGGTTCAAGAGAGAAAGTGGTGTTAAATCAGCACTACATACCCTTGGGAGGTCCTCAGGAGAACAGGACTCTGCTGGTTGCAATTCTAGCTGCTGTAGAGGGTTTTATTTTGATGAATAGTAATAGCTTTTTTGGAGGCGGGTGTATTTTCACAAATACTTACAGATGCAAGATGTGAAAATCCAAAAAGAAAGTGCTCATTAAAAAAAGAAAGAAATGAAAATCTTTTCATGGTCAAAGACAGTAAGAAGTATTTGACCATTTTAGAAGAAAATGTACACAAAGAAAAGCAAACAGGATGTAAAATTGCTGTCATTATGCTTGAGTACCTGTCCAACAATGACACATCCACTGAATTGACTGAAAACACAGATTCAGTGAATAATCTTTGGCCAATTCTAAGGTCATGGGTTGGCAGGATGTGGCTTGACCGATTACACTGAACAAAAAAAAATCTGACTAATTTTTCTTTCTGAAACAGCCGTATCCTGTTGATCTGGTGTCCACTTTAATTACTTTTCTTGCTTGTATGTACCAGACGTATTTTGCCAATCAAGCTGTCCACATTTTCCATCAGTAATTAAAGGGCTTTCATCTGCCAGCTGCATTCATTTAAATCCATAAAACTCTGCATATCCTTACTTTAATAACTTTCCCAGCGTGTTACCTTGACGATGCCCCTGATGTGCATCTTGGCGATCATCTCGGCAGTGTAGAGGAACATGAGCAGCGTGTCCAGAGTAAAGGTGACGTACTGCAGCGGGGGATAGTGCTCGAAAGTCTTTGGGGTGTTCATGCAGACGGAGATGACACTGATTATTGCGCAGGCTCGCAGTAAAGAGTGCACCCACTGGGGAAAATCACACACTTTAACATGTCAACAAGACACCAGGCATTACGCAAACACAGCCTATTTATGTCCTGCCACTAGCGCTGGAAACATCAAGTGTACAGCACTGTCGTTTGAATAAGCGTTCACTCACTGCTTTGTTGATCCAAAGAATATCAGCGCTGTCCGTGAGCGTTTCATCAGGCCCAAAGTCGGTCATCGGCTGCGCTTCGACGCGCGAGCTCTGCTTCCTCTTCAGCATGCTGGGACTTGCCGTGCTATAGAGGGAGTGAATCTGAAAGGCAGAGCCACAAACAGGACCACAGATGACTCGAACAGCTATTGGTCACCAAGCTATGATTTCGATTTTTACTATTCTAAATATAAATAGTAATTACTTTAGCAAGCATTCCTAAAACATAGCACTATTAGTCACCGTCAATGTTCTAATGTGATGTTGATATTTGTACAATTAATGATTTGTGGTAGTGACTTTGAACAGGAAGAGTTCGATGCCTAACCAGCCATGCAAACAAAAAGAAAATAGAAAGCTTTTTTTGTGACAGCTCTCCAATGCTGCTGTGCATTACAACATAAAAACATACCAGGCGTTATGAGCTGTTGTGTCGCATGGCCACTGTGGGAAACAATTAAGCACAAGGAGAACACAAGACGCTGTATCACGTCACACAAATATAACCTTACCTTCCCCTTGACCTGCTGCAAAGATCACACTTGATCTTCACCATTAAAAACACACCTAGAGCCGACCAATATCGAGGTTGCATATAGTATGGGGTAAGGGCCATTCTCACAGTGAACGATAATACACGGATATGACACACTAACTGAAACAAAGCGCACATACCAACGGGAAAAGTAAAGCTGAAATTGTTCCAGCACTGCACATAACATGCGATCAGGCATACCCTGTAAATAACACACAACAGTTAGTCAACATGGCATATATGGTGGAACGTTTACAGTATGATTATATCGACAAATAATGTCCACCACAACAGACACCGCATATATATACAGTACGACATTGAGTGGCGTGTTCAGGACAGATGGGATTTGTTGAACCATGTGACTCACGGTCAGGCTTCTCATTGGTGCGTTCATTGGTGACCCAGGATACAAAGGGGTGGAAACCAGTATGAAAGATAAGCAATAAATATGCGTTGATGACTCCTTGTGTTTAGCTCTAAGAAAAATAGTCAAGAAACAAACAAGAAAGTAACTATTAAATTAAATTCAAAACACAAGCACCACATTGCTGTACTCAAGCCAACAAATTGAAATATCATTCCCTCAAGGAGTTATTATTACTTTTGTTATTATTGTAGACAAAAAAGCTTAATTTCGCTGCAGCGTTTTTCAAAATTTGCAAAGTTTTTGTGCGTTTTTTGTACCTGAATTGGTAAAATTCAAGAACATGATTTTTGACTTTTAATTTCTTACCAATGAAGACACATATACAGTATAATTACTATCTATGAGAGCTGTACTTTGTGTGTTTACTCTGGAATGGAAGAGGGCTTTGGCAGAACATGTGATGAACGTCTCAGCCCAAATCTCTGAAGCTGCTTTGAATATCGCATTGTTAGCTTGATTTTCATGAAGTCACTTTAAACTTTGTATAATGCATTTCTTTCGTTTCAAGTCGATCGGTCAGACCTTTTTACCAAGTGATGATGGCGTTGTTGATTTTAAAAAGTTTAAACAAGCAAATGGGGGGGCACGGTGGCTTAGTGGTTAGCACGTTCGCCTCACACCTCCAGGGTCGGTGTTCGATTCCCGCCTCCACCTTGTGTGTGTGGAGTTTGCATGTTCTCCCTGTGCCTCGAGGGTTTCCTCTGGGTACTCCGGTTTCCTCCTCCGGTCCAAAGACATGCATGGTAGGTTGATTGGCATCTCTGGAAAAATTGTCCCTAGTGTGTGATTGCGTGAGTGAATGAGTATATGTGTGTGTACCCTGTGATGGGTTGGCACTCCGTCCAGGGTGTATCCTGCCTTGATGCCCGATGACGCCTGAGATAGGCACAGGCTCCCCGTGACCCGAGGTAGCTCGGATAAGCGGTAGAAGATGAATGAATGAAATGAATAAACAAGCAAATGCAGGCCACTAAGATTTCACGAATATGCACAAAATAGCCCATAATTATGAAGTGATTAGGGGAAAATATTTAATATTTTGTTTCCAAATTGATTGGCGGATAATAATATTGAAAAGTTGTGATTGCATAAATGTTCACCCTACTGCCTTGAAACCCCTAACTTGCCATCAGAGGTAACACAGAAAATCCATTAAAGTGTCACATTAACTAATATACATAATAATAAACAATCAGAACAATAATGACCAAGAAGGAAGCAAAACTACTCTGTGATAGAACAGTGTGTGTTTGTTAAAAAATACCAAACTATGAACATCCTGGGAAGCAACTTATCCAAGTCCATTATCAAAAAATGGACAGCATATAAGCTACAACCCCGAGGATGCCGTCCAACATAGGTCTGCTTAGTGTGGACATTAGTATATAATCAAGAGACCAAGGGTCAATTTAATGGAGTTGGAGAGATCCAAAGCTGAGATGGCCACAGGACAACAGAAAATGTACCACAAAGCTGCACTAGGTGTGAATTTGTAAAAAAAAAAAAACAACAACACACACACACACACACAAGCTTGTGAAAAACGTCTCTCTGCTCTGACAAGACCAAATTTTCTGGCATTAACACACAGTGGAACATTTTGAAACTGCTCATCACCCTGAGATCACCATCCTCACAGTGTAGCATGATGGTGGTAGCGTCATGTTGTATCTGGTCCGAGTTGATAGAAAAATAACGACACAAATACAAGGCAATCCTAGACGCTTGCAAAAGACTTAAGACTCACTAGTTTGCTATCCAAAAGGACTTATTATCAAAGTGACAACAGAGTGGTTTAAAACAAAGAAGCTGAATGTGGCACAGTCAAATCCCAGACTTCAGTCTAATGCAGAAACTGTTGCGAGAATTGATAATTGCTGTTTACTAACGGACTCTATCCAGTCTACATTGGTTTAATGCTTATGCAACCGCCAATACATCTGCTTTTCTGTTAAATAAATGTTAGTGTTCATTTAATTATGATTCGACTTGTGAGCTCATGATAAGAATTTAATTCGGAAATTGCATGCATCAGTTCTGACATCAAACATATCTGACATCATTTGTCTTGAAGACATCAGTTATCTTCCTTATCATAATGCTTCATTAAGTGGTACACGGTTAAACTGATGAAAAGCAATTTTATAATGAAAATAATAGAGTATATTTAGACCAAATATGCAGTGATTACTGTGATCACTACAACTAGGATTATTCGGTTAGCAAGACAGTATAATAGCAGTACACTACAGTCCTATACGATATTTACTTTAATGCTTATAGGCTTCTTATTCATATATTATTGTATTATTTATTGTAACTTTTTAAATAGTCTCTTTTTTATGTTACAACAAATTACATTAAAAAAAAACACTTTTTTGGGCTTCAGGCAGCATTTTCTATGCCTTTAAGTAAAAGGCTCGTGTTTAAAGATGGATCATCTCTTTCTTGATACTGTAACTCTACACAAGACTAATTTATAAGAATAAACTACATGTGTGTGTGTATAATTAGATTCTGCACATGCATAAATACCGACATCACTTGTAGACTTTACGCTGAATACGGCACACCGTGGAAGTTTTGTCGGTCAAAACAAACAAAAATAAGACTTCAAATCCATTTTAATTCACGTTTATCAATTCATTCAAAACTGAATGTTTAATTATCTTCATCTACTTAGTTTACATCTGAATTTAACCTTATTTCCTGATTTTGCGATTGCAGAAATGAACACAAAATCAAACAATCTCCACAATATTTGACTTTGCAATTGAGCAATTTTGAGTTTACAAAAATGTTTTTCAAAATGACAGCAGATTTGCCTTTGGTTTACGATGAGCATGAGTAGAGCGATCAGAGAAAGTAATTTCATGTGTGTATGCACTGGTAGGAGTTTAAAAGAAGAGAAATCTGTGCTTGCAATTTCATCAATTCAAGTAGTTTTCAGAAAAAAGCACAAAAACTCCACCAGTTGCATTGTAAAGTTTAGGGGAAAAAATCCAGGAGAGACTTTTTTTGGGGTCTTTGAATTCTCTCTCACTCACTCACTCATTTTCTACCGCTTATCCGAACTACCTCGGGTCACGGGGAGCCTGTGCCTATCTCAGGCGTCATCGGGCATCGAGGCAGGATACACCCTGGACGGAGTGCCAACCCATCGCAGGGCACACACACACTCTCATTCACTCACGCAATCACACACTACGGACAATTTTCCAGAGATGCCAATCAACCTACCATGCATGTCTTTGGACCGGGGGAGGAAACCGGAGTACCCGGTGGAAACCCCCGAGGCACGGGGAGAACATGCAAACTCCACACACAAGGCGGAGGCGGGAATCGAACCCCCAACCCTGGAGGTGTGAGGCGAATGTGCTAACCACTAAGCCACCGTGCCCCCGGTGGTCTTTGAATTCTTATTCGTCTAAATTAATATCTAGTAACTACTACTGTATAAAGCAAATAAAAGAGATAAATATCATTTTTTATGAGAATAAGGAATGTCAGCGTCAGGCTTTAAAACTTAAAATACTCAGGAATTCTGTTACACCTGGTCATGTAACAGTGAATAAACGAGCAAATAAAAGCAATAATAATGCTTTACACTCAAATCATGTTAACACAGGATACTATTTGGAATACACAATGATTTGTATATACAAATCTGCCAGATGTTGAGAGTTCAATTACAAATAGTAACTGCCTTGATAAATAAAAAAAACACATTTCAATGTCTGTTTAAAGGCCATTTTAATTCATTAAAAAAAAAAAACAACAACAAAATAAATAAATAAATAAATAACATAAAAGTACAGAAAAGAGTGTTGAAATTTAAGTCCAAACTACTCAAAAAAGCTTTATATATTCAAAAGCAGTTTGCAAATCGTCTGTAATTGCTACACTTAGCATATGCTGGTAAAGGTTTGAGGACAACTGAAAACAAAATTATAGGGTGTAAGTGCTGTAATGTGGGAGTGGGATGTGGAGGACCACAATTACTTTCACATTTTGAGAAAGGACCTTTTCAACACAAGCAATCACTGGGCATTTTAATGATGGCTGTGGGTATCCACTAGTCTCCCAAAACAAGCCTGAAATTTTCAGTATGTAAAGCAATTCATGGTTAACCGAACCACAGCCAACTGGAATTATTAAAGCTGAGGGGGATTTTTAAAGATGAGAATTGTCTTAAATACAGTGAGGTCTAAAAGTCTGAGACTACTGGGATCACTGGAAATCTTGAATTATTATTATTTTTTTATTATTATTATTAAAATTGCAAATAAGCATAAGTTTCTACATTTTTTTATATTTTAAAACAAAAAAAGAAATTTTTTAAATATTAAATATTTAAGATTCCGCAACTTATGCAAAATATCAGATTTTCAGACACTTGGAAGGATTTGATCTAAAAAAAACTGATCGTAATGGTTTGCAGAAACCTGTGGAGTCCATGCAACATGAGTGCACACTGTCATTAACTAAATAAGAAACGTATTCTTATTTTTCACTCAAGGTGTTGTCAGTAATATAATCTGTAATGAAACCTGTCAAAATACAAGCACTTGGAGCCCAGACTTATATATATTTAAAGATGAGGATGGTCTTTAAAAAGCAAGTAAATTTCTTCTCATATTTCAGGATCACATCATATATCAAGTCACCACATCAGACTCTGCTGACCGATCATAGAAGCTGGACTCACATCAACTCAAGTTTAATATTGTAATTAAACTCCAGTATCTAACTGAGAGCAGGGTAACAATGTTGGTGCCTCAGTGCTGCACGCCACCTAAAAAGAATACTATGTACACTATGTAGTTTATTAGTTATTTGTATATGTAATAGCGTATCTAGTACCTGATGTAGTCTGTACTGTAAGCAGCAGTGGCACCATTGATAATTTTCCACAGAAAAATCACAAAGCGACATGTTGGATAGTGAATGAGACTCACTTGAAACACCAAATCTCTATTTCTATGTACGCAAAGAAGTCAACTCTATTTTCTGTTTCATCCCGTTAATTGTATCAGGGTTGTCACCGCTGAACTTTAAATAACTCAAATAAGAACTGAAGTTGAAGAGGTTTGAATTTTTTTTTGAATACCAAAGGTATCACCAAAATCACACACAGAGATCAGACATAACCTGTCTTATAGGATGCCACAGATGTTCTACATAAGCAGCAGAAGCTTACAGAGAGTCAGTTTTGGACCAGTCTCACTAATATCAACTAACGTTTAGATCTCTGATACGGACAGATTCAACAAGCACGATCCATCCATCTCTGGTGCATAGGCCCTGGTTCAATATTTGCACAGAAACAACAAAACAACGACAAACAAATGATAGAAATTCTTATGATACCTGATATGATATATCATATCAGGTATCATAAGAATTTCTATCATTTGTTTGGATTTTTGCCATAACAATATTGCCATAAAGAGTGGTGTCCAGATGTGTGTTTTGTTCTGTACTTCTGCACAAACATACTACAAGATGTTACAACAACTCAGCATGGAGTAGAATGATGAGGAAACAGCTGTGGTTTTAGTTTGTTTGTTTTTTTAGTATCAAACAATATCAAGGGATTTCTGGTCAACTATCGACTCATTGCAACCAGATACAAGTCATCCGAGTCATTTCTGACCTCAAACGTAACGTAATTAAATGCACTAGCAGTGATGAGACGTACGGATGGCAATCTGCACTGAACATCTGCTTCCGCACGGTTACTATAGCAACAGGGGAGCAGGAGGCTTCATCCACAGATTTGAAATCTTCATCCATCTTTAAAGCCGTATTTCGTAGAAACCAAGAAAATACAAAGCACGCATAGATATTTCGAATTCGACTTGCGACGAATACGAGTCAGAAATCCATCAAATCGGTGATAAAGACGTGTTTAATCCTGCGTTTTAGATGGTTATATATGAACGGAGGCCTAGTCTGTGTGTAGCCGCTGCTTACTTCCTGGTATCATGCACGTAAATAAACCTAATGAAACCCCGCCATCACGCCCTTGTATTCGGTAAAGCAGTAAAGCGAAAACGCAAGAGACGGTTAACAGAAAGGAGACACTTACGGACGGTCCGCCGGTGCTGGTTAACGTGACGCCGCTTCCATGCGCGCGAACTGTCGCGGTGCCGTGTGTGAGCTCGAGCTCCAGCTACTGCAGCAGCAACAACACGCGCGCAACCTCAGAGCCAGCGCGAGCCCACAGCACACAGGCCCTAATGCAAGCCAACTCAGTACCTCAGACATGATGTGTACATTAAACTACAGATACAAAGCTATTCGCATTATAACATCGGAATTATATTACTGTTCATATTTAAAATAATAATAATAATGATGCTTTGCAAGCACCATTAATAATAGTAATAATAATAGGGCATGCAGATCCCTAGAGGGTCCTTGAAGCATAGCCGTTGTTCTTATTATTGTTCTTATTTCATTTGTCTGGTCATTTAGATGTAAAGGATTTCATACAAACCTTGATAACATAATTTGCACATATTTGCATAATGATGTGTTTGGTCATTGGAAAGTTGAAAAAGATGGCATAAACGCTTTAGGGCTCTAATAAATAACCAGGGTACAATATAATGAGCATAATAGTTGAATAGATGGATTCTGTCATAAATTCACAGGTCTATAAAAATGATTGTACAGTTAAAGGGAACCCTGGTTCATAACAGGCTAGTCTAAGAACTAAGGGAGAATTAGACATCATGCAATACGTATGCTTCCAGATTTAGGTATATGCACATGCACAATTCGATTTAAAAGAGAACAAAAAACAGACTTAGCAAATAAAACATAACTCTGATGTTTTGTTTTGGAGCATGGACCCTCTTTAAGTGCCTATAAACATATTTAAGTTTGGTTATAACCGTGATATTGAATGGATTTGTTTTATTTGAAAAGTATTGTTAACAAACATGAATTAACATAAATGATGATGTTTCAAAATTACACACAATTTCAATTTGGGCTTCACAGCAATAAAGCATGATTAAATCCAGTCTGTTCATAAATGCTGTGATTCTCTGATGACTGATAAAGTCACAATTTGCTATATTTTTGCAATTAAACAAAGTAAGACACCATGGATAAAATAACTGCCTCACAGCTCTAGAGTTGCCATGTTTTTGGAATTCATTTGTCCAGTTATGGGGGCACGGTGGCTTAGTGGTTAGCACGTTCGTCTCACACCTCCAGGGTCGGGGTTTGATTCCTGCCTCCACCTTGTGTGTGTGGAGTTTGCATGTTCTCCCCGTGCCTCTGGGGTTTCCTCCGGGTACTCCGGTTTCCTCCCCCGGTCCAAAGACATGCATGGTAGGTTGATTGGCATCTCTGGAAAATTGTCCCTAGTGTGTGATTGTGTGAGTGAATGAGTGTGTGTGTGCCCTGCGATGGGTTGGCACTCTGTCCAGGGTGTATCCTGCCTTGATGCCCGATGACGCCTGAAATAGGCACAGGCTCCCCGTGACCCGAGGTAGTTCGGATAAGCGGTAGATGATGAATGAATGAATTTGTCCAGATTTTGGCAAAACATGATACATGAACCGACATACAAAAATCGAGGATTCTGCACATCTACACACAATGTGGGGGAAATAAATAGACATAATAATGAGTCCATTACAAACAGAGTATTGACGAGACATGTGACACAAAACAACACTCCCTAATGTTCCAGTAGCAAGTTCTGACAAGTGGACTAGGGTTCCACTCATTATTTGTTTACCGAATATATATAAATTGCTGTATTCCTTTACCATATTCAGTGTTCCTGGGATTGGCTCTGGATTCACTACAACTCTGACCAGGATAAAGTAGTTACTGAAGATTAATGAATGAATGGATGACATATAACAGCAAAAGAAAGACAACCCATTAGCTCTTGGTAATTTATTTAGCATAATTGATGCTAGAGCAAACAGTGGTTGTATTTGGCATAAAATCATTAGCAGAGTGTCGAACTGAACTGGAGCAGAATTTTCTTGGAGCAAACATTGGGCCATACACTGGGCTATATTATCCATGGGGCTTCAGTTATGTAAAAAAATAATACATTAAATGACTTCTGAAATATTTTGTCATGACATCTAGGTTCACTGTTTTGCATCCTTTTTGTAAGTCATCTGAACTCAACATTTAAATTGAATAAATAAAATATATGTTTATTTGCATATTGCATGCATGTGTGTGTGTAGTACTCTGCAAAAGTTTCAGTCAGGTGTGATAAAAAAAAGTTATAAAGTAGGGATGCTTTTAAAAATAAAAGTTTTAATAGCTTATTTTTATCAATTAATAAAATGGAAAGTAAATGAACAGAAGAGTTTATTCCTGTCTGAGGTCCTGAAATGGCTTGCATTAGGGCCTGTGTGCTGTGGGCTCACTCTGGTTCTGAGGTTACATGTGTGCTTTTGCTGCTTGAACTTTCCCATTGTATCCAAATTCCTACCATTATGCTCCATACCATTTCACAGAACATCTGCTCCACACAGGCTCTCCAATTGCATCCCACATGGCTCAGTACTTGGCCGTCTCCTTTTCTTCCTGTATACTCACTCTCTTGGTGAAGTTATTTCATCACATGGGTTCTCTTATCACTGCTATGCTGATGACACACAACTTATATATTCCTTCCCTTCCTCAGATACCACGGCTTCTGCTCGGATCTAAGCATGTCGGGTGGACATATCAGCGCGGATGACGGCTCATCGGCGGAACTTAAATCCCAGCGAAACCAAACTGGTGATCATCACACGAGATTCATTCCCAGGTCAAGACCTTGGAATATCTCTACACAAATATCTGCTCTCCCCTCTCCTCATGGCTTGCAACTTTGGAATACCCATGGACAATCAACTGTCCTTTTCCGCGCATGTTGCTAATGTGATCATGCTCATGTCGGTGTCTACTCTACAACATCAGAATGATTTGGCCATTTTTGTCAACACAGACTGCACAGATACTTGTTCAGTCTCTAATCATTTCCAAGACTGGACTACTGCAACATGCTGCTGTCACAGACTCCCAATAGCTAGGAGTCCCGGGCCCTAGCAGTCGGCGGGCTCAGATGGTGTAGCCGTGGGATCGGCTGTCCATGTTCCTGTGCTGGCTCGGTGCTTGACCTGAAAAGAGAAAAGAGTCCTGGAGAAAAAGGAAGCACTGAATTACCAGTGCATTGGTGTCCTTTGCCCAGGGACATCTACTGGAGGGGCATGAGTTCTGTAACTAGGGTGAACTGGCACAAGGTAGTACCTTAGTTCCTCAATTGCCCACTTATTCGCCAGTGCCTCTTGTTCCACCATGGAGTAGTTTTGCTTTGTGGGGGTGAGCTTTCGTGAGATGAATAGGTCCTTCTCTTCAAAGACCTGAGATAAGACCACACAGAGTCCTGCGTCTGAGACAACGGTATGGATAATGAAGGGAAGGCTCAGGACGGGGTGAATGACGAGCGCTTCTTTCAAGTGGAGGAAGTTTTCTTCGGCACCCACCATCCACCGCACCGAAGCTGGCCCTTGGTCAGCCCCAGGTGGCAGAGTATATTGTCTATGTAGGCAGCTGTGAACCGGAGGTGCAAGACAATGTCCATCAGCCTCTGGAAAGTCACAGACACCCCATGGAGGCCGAATGGGTGGACCTGATACCATCAATGGCCACTAGGGGTAGCTATTGAAGTGCGACACCTGGTTGAGCCTCCAGAAGTCATTGCAGAGGGAAAGAGTTCCATCCGACTTGGGGATGACAACAATGGAGCTGGACCACGGACTGATGGACTCTAAGATGATGCTATCCTGGAGCATTTTAGCCAGTTCTTCATCTATGGCACAGTCTCAGGAAGGGTTCTGATCTCATGTTGCACGACGTGGGTATGCCAGGGGGTGGATGAGAACACATCATCAAACTAGTCCATAAGTTCTGTCAGGTCCTGTTGCAGGCTTGAAGTGAGATTAGGCCCACTCTGCACCAGGGCACACTCTTGGGGATCTGTGACGAGACAAGCAAGGGCAGACATCTCAGGCACCGTAGGAAACCACTTTTTAGGTTGACATGGTATAGTTTGGTGTCAGCACACTTACCTGAATGTTGCAGGTGGTAGTTCACCGGGCCTACATTTTCGAGGATACTGTAGGGGCCCTGCCACTTTGGCAAGAATATGCAGGCGGCTTTGGCGAGAAGTAGCACCTGGTCTCCAGGGCAAATACTGTGGTTCAGAGGCTTGATTATAAGCCCTCTGCTGGTCCCGCTGTGCGGCCTCGATGTGCTCTCAAACGATGGAGGTTACCCTGTCGATGTGGTCCTGCATCTCTTGGACAAAGTCCACGACCGAGTGGAAGGGGGAAGTCTGCTCTATCCACGATTCCCACGAGATGTCATCTGAACAGCAGCTCGAAAGGGATGAAGCCCGTGGAGGCTTGATGTGTTTTTCAGATGGCGAACAGGACATAAGGAAGGAGGAAGTTCCACCCTTTCTCATCCACCACCTTCTTTAGCATCCTCTTCAGCATCTGGTTAAATCGCTCCACTATCCTTCCATCTGTGAATGGTAGACGGACATCCGGAGGTGTTTCACCTGCAACAGCCGACACAGATCCGCTATTAGTTTAAAGACAAAGGGCAGACCTTGATGCCCTGGAAGGTGGCCTTCCGAAGTGTGACCATCTCAGGGTAGCGCACACACACACACACACACACACACACACACACACACATATATATATATATCTTGGTGAGACAAGAGACATACATTAAGACCAGTATCATGTGGTATGCAAAAAAGGCAGGGAAGATTTTTTGCAGGACAAAGGGTCATGGTGGTTCAAATTAGGCTGCTACTGTACAGTACCTTGGTTACATTTTGTCATTTAAAACCAACCTATTTAGTAAGAAATATCACAGACAGCTCTTCTTCAGCCTTATTTATCTAACTTAGCTAGGAAACCAAAAACTAAGATGAGACACAAGTTACAAATACTCTGCTTTTTTTAATAACCATATTGTAACCATTTTAATAACAGAGAACTTAAAGCTGTAGAGATTTTACTATTTTATTTTGCAGTTCCGGGTTGGTGGTTTCTGGATTTTTCCAGAAATGTTATTCTGAAGGTTATCATGAATCATGGGTGGCATTCAGCTATCATTGTATTATTATGTGTTTTGTTGTGTGGTGTCCTTTCTTTTATTAACCGTCCCTATAAACCTAATCTGCAGTGCAAAGAAATTTGTAACAAATATCACTGGCTGCTATTATGATAAAGTGAAAAGGAACAAAGTGAAGTATAAAGTAAAAGTATAAAGAAAAAGTTTTTTCATAAGTATTCCTATACATAATTTTCTGAAATAGTAGCAGTTGTGCCTACATTTTAGTTTGTTAGATTTTAACACATAGCTGCATACTGTATGAGTCCACCTCCTGGCTTCTGCAACAAGAGTCATATCTAATCAAAGGCACTTGCATGGAGAGCGCTATTGGCCTCAGTTGGAGGCAGTTTTGGACAGCCCGCTCTACCTCTACGGGAAAGTGGAAATTCCTGAAGGCATTTTACTTCAGATTTCTTGTGGAGATCTAAACATGAATGCAGAGGCTCTGGTGAACTCCATCTTTGTTTCTTTCTTTCTGATTTTGCTGTTAGTCATTGAAGAAAGTTTACTACAATCACTGGGGTAAGTCAATGAGTTTTGTTTTACTCTCATCAGCTTAGGTTTTCAGAGTTCTGCAAGCTTTTGTGGAAGCTACAGTGGAAAAATGTATTCACATTTCACAGCATACTGGAAGCCATACAGTACCTCATACCATAAGTGTTTTTATATTTCATTCTTCTGTACTTTCTACTTCTTACAAACCGTTGACGTGGTAAGGTTCAGTTTAAAAGTTCTGCACTTTTGTGATATATTTTATCGACTGTAGTTTGTGAATTTACTCCCCACAAGGATCATATTTTGTCTCTGTGGTATACATAAATGTAGCAATGAAAGGATATTAACTTGAATAATACTATTACAGTATAAGCACTCTCTGTGTGTTCTGGCAATATTCCACATTTGGATTTGATCCAGTCTTGCTACAGATGGTACATATAATTTGTTGTTGTTGTTTATTAGGTTTAGCTTTTCTTGCATGACCATTTAGTAGCATAATCACTAGAAAACTAACACTAGCTCATTTATGAACTATGTGGGAAATTGTGCTTTGCTCTACAACTTTAGAGAAGGCAGATAAGCATGCCATAAACATGCTGGATAAAGGCAGGACGGAATGCAGTGAATTATTTCCATCAGTTTATTCACAACAGGTGTGCACTGGTACTAAAGTCACAGCTCCTATAATGGACACACATGATTGTGACCAGATAAATATTGTCTCTAGTATAAATACTAAGACCCTCCATTGTTCTATCACTTCACATATCTTTTTTTCTTTTTCGTCCTGATAATGTAAGACAAAATAAAACCTGGCATAATGACCCATGTAAATATTATGTTTTGATTTAAATTCTTTTGGCTCAGAAAGGCAAATGAATTAAGGCCAACTCAGTGGTGAGTTTCAGTATTTTTGGACTAATTTGCAATATTTCCCCAATTCCCCAAAAAGTCTGTTTTACATCTTGCAGCATTTTGAGTGTCAATTATACACGTACCTGTTATGGAATTTTAAAGAAAGAAAAGAAGAAAGAAAGAAAACTCTAATCTAAGCTTATTTGGTTGCATTCACTGGTTTAAAACTGGTTTAAATGGTTTGAGAAACCTGAATATATCCATGCTAAAACAAAAGAATTGGGATTTCTGAAAAACATCTCAGCTGGCTTTGTGTTTTCTTTTATATTTCAGTAGAAATGTCAGTAGCGACATTTTTTTCTATAGACCACCAAGTTACAGACCATCTTAAACACATAAAAAGCTAGAAATGGTTTCAAAGACTTTTTTTTTCAGTGTGTGCTCCGAAGGAAAAAAAAAACGTGTGGTGAGGACATTCCTTTGTGAGATGCCATTGGTTTAACAATTTTTGGAGCTACATCTCCATTCCTTTAGCATCTTGTGACCAACTAGATAGCTATTTGTCTGATCAACCTAGCAATACAGAGTAGTAAAAAATAAGCCTTGTCTGAGGAATAGCTTAAAAAAAATAACTCTTTTTTCAGTAGATACTTTCGCAACTTGGGAATACAGCTTTCTTCCTGACAGGAACTTAGACTCCATATCTCCATATCATAGTGTGTGGGTGTAATAATTTATATTCTTTCAGTTTCTGTTGTCATTGTGAAAAATAACCCAATAGCAATGCAATAAGTGATTTATATAGTTACAGTGAATGGTGTTAAAATTGTGTCTTGTCAAAAAAACAAGACACAATGTCCTCTGTACTGAAGAAACTTTCCCTGTTAAAAAGCGCTGACACTAGAGACCCCTTCCATCAATTTTAAATAAACAGCCTATCGGTTAGTAGACAAAATATTTCATTAAAGGTTGTACTATGTATTACAGAAAGTCCTCTGTGAATGAGTTAGTATTAAAAGGATAGCATGGTAAATTTAGATAAAAAAAAAAAACCATGAATAGTCTTTGCTAGAGTCAAAAGTGCTGTTATAGAAAATGAATCAACACCATCTGATATTAAAGGTAGGGTCTCCAATGTCGGGACGACAAACTAAACAAAAATCAAAACAAACATGTAGCCAATGAGCAGAAAGGGGCATGTCTTGTCAATATGTGCGGAGAGAGTGTTCAGTGCGCATGTGTGACATTAGCAGAAAGCGGTTTTAACATTGACATGAAGGATAAAAACAAAGAAAGAAAGCGAAGAAAGGCTTACAATAAGGCAAGAAGTATGACCGTGTTAATATAGGATCAGCTTTCCAGCGCTGGAGAGAACTGAAGGAGCAGGAAGTTGAAAGTATATTCACAGATTGGAGTTTCCCGAGTCAATAACTCCTGAGCTAAACACTGTTACTACACAAATAACACCTCTTTTCTATCATAGTAATGTAGAGAGGCAGCTACAACTGCGTTTTGTGTAGTAACAGTGTTTAGCTCAGGAGTTATTGACTCGGGAAACTCCAATCTGTGAATATGCGGCCAACTTTACTTAAGTTGCCGAGGTTGCTTTTTCCTTCTCGATAGGTGAGTGACGTTGGTTTTGCTTTGTTTCACAGAACTAATATATGCCGTCCTTTGCATGATTATGCTTGTGTGTCATTTTTGCTTGTTTGTTTATCTGCAATCGAATTGTTCTTCCCTTCAGCTATGATAAAGACACATTTCTTTCCATTAGTTGCCTGGGATACGTATGTATGTGTGGGCGGAGCTATTAATACAGGGGCGTGTTTGTTTGGTTGATTTTATATGTCAACATTGACTTTCAAACATCAGATACCCTACCTTTAAGAATTGAAAACTGAAGAGATCTGTTGGCTAAAGATCTCTACTCCAAATTCCAAATTCCCAATTCTCCAAATCCTGTGATTGTAGCAGTGATAAAAACACCCATATGGTACACACAGCACTTTGACAAGGAGCAGTATAAAAACATTTATGAATGTACCTAAAAATGCAGACAATATGAATTTGACATTTTATGTCAAACAGTTCCACCCCTGTTGAACCCTCTTTCTTATTGCTGAAAGGCCAAAGGTCAGAGAGGTGAGTGAATGCTTATGTGTTACAGGCAGGTGGGAGGAAAATGTAAACTCTCCAGCGATGCTTCGCAGAGAAGATGCCGGACTTCCGATGGCCTGATTTGCAGCGGGAGGGGAGAATGTGTGTGCGGGGTCTGTATTTGCCGAGTCAGTGAGCCGGGGATGTACTACGGACCACGATGTGAATGCCATGACTGGGTTTGTGCAACATATGACGGGAAGGCCTGTGGTGGTAAGTACAGCTTATTTTAAGCTCAAACTGCACTGACCACACATCAGTATGAGGTGCGGAAAAAGAATGTGACCTAAACTTGTGACAGCCTTTGTCCAGCGTCAATAGAAGCTTTTGATATTCCATTTGTCATTAGCTACAGGGACCTTATTTCAATTTCACTGAGTTTTCTTTCACTCAAACCCAAGCCCTTTCAAAGTGCTCTGTTTGATTTTTTTTTTTCAACATGAGAGCTATTGCATTTACAATTCTGAGCACTGCTTCCAAAACCCAATTTTACTTCCAGTTCTTATGCTCAGTGCTACCACTGAATAGTGAGACCTTCAGCTTAGTGCCTTTCAATATTTGTCCTCAAATACATTAAGCCTACAGTCCATTAGGCTCATGATCATGAATTAAACTTCCTCTAAGACTGTAGTCCTACTGATGTTTCTGATATTTCCTTAAAGATGCTGATGATGACTTTTAAAGAATACTCGCATGTTTAGTTTATTGTCATGTGCATAAAGTGTGCTTTTAGCATCTATACACAATAAGTTACTTGTGCTACAGTACTCCAGCTCAGACACTGTGCAAAGTGATAAATTGTTTTTAAATTTGTTTCTTTTGTTTTTTTTGTATAAAGCTTTAGTTATAGTAAAGTAAACCTTTACTTACATAAGTCCATCCTACAGTGAATTATTTAACTGTTTCATTGGGCTGTGTCCTTTTCTTTTTCTTTTTTTTTTTTAAATCTGACATTGAATATTGCAACTCCATAATGTGACAAAGCTTAGCTACCAAAAGATAATTGTTTAATGCTTGATGACTTCAAAAAATTTCAAATTCAAAAAAGTCTTAGTCTTTAAATCCCAGCACTTTGCTAGTGTGTCACTGCAATCATCTTAATCTGAAAAAACACTATTGCACACTGACAACCCTGATTAATCCATTGCCCAGACAATCCTTTGCTATAAATGGCTTCTTTTTTTGTTTTGTGCCCTTAAAAAAGCAGCTCACTTGACAGCTTTTCAGAGGCAGAGGGAAAAAACAAACCACTCCAGCTTTTTTGTTCCACCCACAGTTTGCTCTGTGGAACAGTAGTGATGCTAGGGGACATTAATGGAGATGTGTGGAGAGAAAGTGATTTATTTGTGAAGACAGGTTGTGAGCCAGTGAAGAGCTCATTAGCTTTACCCGGTTCTGAAAGCGAGGCCGGGTGTCTGGCTGATAATAAGGTTTCATTCACAGTTGTGCAGAGTGCAAATGGACTCCACATATGGATCAGGACTTACAGTGTAGGTCAAGGCTAATCACTAGTATTTCATGAAATACATCATACAGAAAGACAAGATTATCATAACAAAGTACCTCTCACCCCCCCACCCAAATAATTTTTAGCAGTTAAACTATAAGCAACAGAAATTGAACCCAAGACTTTACAGATTAAAATGTCGACCCATGTAAGTTAAGAACCTATATTTGAATAGACCTTTAAAAGGAGGTTGGAGGTTCGCAACCCTGAAGTAGTGAGAGTTAAGGGCTTTGCTTAACCATTGTATGGTGTTCGTATTTTTGTTACTCAACCAGTGTTCGTGGGTCTGTTGGACCCGCTGCATTTTTGGGTTTTTAATTCAACACAATCAAAAATGTTATGTTAAAATACTCTACAGATGTTTACTTCATCCCTATTACAAGCAATATAAACAGCATATATGGTTAATATTTGCCCTTTACCTTTATTACATCACATTTTTTAATTAAAGTGCTACTCATTTTTTGTTGTTTTTTAATAAAATGTAATAAAAAAAAGAAAAGAAAATTTAAAAAAAGTTATGAGTGGAAAAAAATCAACAAATTTACAAGGAAGCAAAGTTTTTCAAAACTATTGATATTTATTAATATGGGTCCCACAGACCCAAACACCATACAGGGGTTAAGGGCCAAACAGTAGTAGCCTGGCAGTCCTGGGGCTTAAACCCCAATCAACAACTCAGAGTCTTAACTGTCTGAGCCACCACTGGCCCACTGTTACATCAGCACTCCCAGAGCAGTGAGGGTTAACAGCCTTGCTCAAGGGGACAACAGCGGCAGCTTGAACCCCGATCCTCTGACTAACAACCAAGAGTCTTAACCACTTGAGCCATGACTTTGCACCACTGTTACACAGTAGCATTGTCTATAAGGCACAACAGTCAGTAGTTAGTGCAAATACAAGCAAGTTCTATGCAAACATTGTGGTGAAGATGTACAAATCTTTTTTTATTGTCTAGTAGCAGCCAGTGAAGACAGACTCTGGTGACTTGTTCACAGTGGAAGTATACTGTATGCGTATACCATACTTCAAACTTATTCAACCTTTAAAGACCACTTCAGTGTATGATTTAATGCATTTAGGATCGATATACAGTATATTTTGGCCCTGCTCGAGACACCTGATACATCTGTTACTATAGGAAACATCTCCAATATGAAACTTTTTTTGGGCGTCTGCATTTTGCAGTAACTCAAGTTCAGGCCTAGCTACTAAGCTTTCCAACATGTTCTACATCACTTCAATTTTATTACAGGATGATTTTCTCTGCTACATGTTAATGACTGTGCTGATGAAAAATAGGATTATGGCATCTCAGTAGGAGTGAAGGTCTAGCAGTGTGTACATGCTGAGTTAAACATGTTGGATTAGAAAAAAAACAGCAACTTAAAAATGATTAAAAAAGCCAAGATCAGCATAATGAATCCAAACAGGGATAATCCATAATCAAAAAAGGTAATAGGAACAATTCACTAAAAGAAACAAAACCCTTACAGTGACATGATTGTCAAATGGAAAAAGAAACATAGTGTGTATGTATATACTGTATAGTGTGCAAAGTAACTGCGGGGTTAACACTACACAGATGAAAATACAGTAGTTGGTAACAAACCAATGATACAAAAGAGCCAAAACCAAATCAAGAACATGTCAAAACACAGAGGTTTGTACTGAATCTTGTTCAAACTTTAAAACACATTTTTAAGATTAATACATGATATTTACAGTAGGTTTATAGTCTTTTACCTCAGGACATCTGGTACATCTATTATTGTAGGAAAGCTATTTGTGAGCATCTGTATATTACAGTAAAACAAGTTCATGGCTAGCTATTAAACCTCCGTACATGTTTTGACTTCAATTATTGTTTCATTATGATGAAGCAAATTTCAGATTTAATTGAGCAAACTGTGTGTAAAGCAACTAAAATCTGCATTTTATTTTGTGTGTTTAAATTGTAAACTGACAATAAAATTGAACTATAAATCAGCAGCAATGAAACAGGCTGGAAAATAGTCCAAATGGTTGTATTCCCTTTTACATGACCTGATTTTGCTTTCAATCTGTTATTGCTTTATGGAGAAGGCGTTCAACGTGGCAGTTTTTTCCCCCTTCCCTGCACTAGTTTACTGGGTTCGATGGAGCCTCGATTCCTTCTGGCTCCAAGCATTCCTCTGTGCAGAACTTTTCCATCTGCTCAGCCTGTTTCTCCTCTCTCTCGCTTTCCCTCCCTCCCTCTCTCTATCTCTCTCTCTCGCTCTCTCTCTCTCTCTCTCTCTCTCTCTCTCTCTCTCTCTTTCTTTCTCTCTCTCTCTCTGCAGTATGACCCTTAGCTTGCTCTGATGTATAACACATTGCTTCATCCACCCACAATAGTCACTTAGGGACCTTTATATTCTCCAAGCATCACGTTAGATGTCATCAAACCTTTGAACAGCGAATCAATTTTAAATTATATTCAACTTGATTACATCCTCATTTGCTTAAAAATGATCAAAGATATAAGTTTCATATATTTGGAAATAGATAAATGACTTGTACTAAGCCTGCTTCTACGTGATCTTTTGTAAATTTCAGAATGTAGGAATAGAAACGTTTCTGTCGGGCTTTTGGTGTCTGTTTTTGTCTCACTAAAGACTGGAGTTCAAAAGTTCTATTCAGGAATGCTCTGTGAGTTGTTCAAACAGGTGAACAATATTTCTTACAAAACATCTGGCTGCGACTTCAAGACCAGCTTCAGGAGGCGATAGAAGTGCGAGGCAGCTTTGAAATTGAAATTGGTGGCTGACAGCAGGGGCTTGATCTGTAAAGTGTGCCCTGGAACCTATTTGCTGCTATTTATAAAAAAGATGGAGTACTACAAAGTTAATACTATAAATATTAAAACTATAATATAAAACCCATGGTGTTTTGAACGCATTTAATAAGAAATTCATTGTAAGAGTTTATTCTATATTATATATGAAATATTTAAAATGTATGTATGTCTCACTGCTTTCTAAAATATGTCAACAGTCTTAAAGGTGTTGCAAAATTGAGTTTCAAGTTTTTTGTTATGTGCTTGCAAGTTTATTTAATGGTTTATCTACAATGAAAAGCATGTGATCAATGTTTATTGAGTTCTTATGTAGTATAATGGGGCAGTGATGGCTCAAGCGATTAAGACTCTGGGTTGTTGATTGAAAAATCAGAGTTCAAGCCCCAGTATTGCCAAGCTGCCACTGTTGGGCCCTTGAGCAAGGCCTACAACCCTCTCTACTCCAGGGGTGCTGTATCATGGCTGACCCTGCACTCTGACCCTAACCTTCAAGTTGGGATATGTGAAGAAGCAATTTCACTGTGCTGTAATGTAGCTGTAAAAATAAATGCTTCTTTTCTATAAAAAGTGCAAACTGTAAATACTGAACTGCTGTGAGAACAAAAAGCTGTGATCTCAGGCAGAAAAGATACTAGTAAAAGTGCATATAATGTATGCAGTGACCTAGTGGAAATACAGTAGTCTAAATTATAAATGCAATGAAATTTAAACAGTATATTACATTAAAATACAGAACATTTGCACAAAAAATTAGCATAACTGTTGGTCCTTAATCTTGAAAGATTTTTGTGATACGTATTTGCGATAAACAAACAAAATAAAAAAAAAAAGTGACTCAACCACTAAGCCACATTGTATTGCTATGTAACAACAACAAGCTACCCAGTGTACTTGGTGTCTTCTCTGCTACATGCTATTGACTGTGTTGATGGAAGGTGGGCTTATCGCATCTCAGCTGGAGTGAAGGACTAGCAATGTGAACATGCTGAGATAAACATGTTGGATTGGGCAAGCTTAGAGAAGCAACTTAGAGAACAGAGAGAAAAGCTTTTTGAAAATGTACCATGACATGGTTATTTAGAGCAGGATGCAAGGGAGTAATATTGATTAAGGACTTTGCGTGTAAAATAGTCAGACTAACCAAGGATTTAACACTAAACAGCTGAACACATGTGCTTTTTTCCCAGAGGCCAAAAAAAAAAAAATCTGTTCCTGTTGTGCTTGTGCTCATGTTCAGCACTGGATTTTCTTCTCTTGTCACACTCTACAGTGGTGGTTAGTAGATGAATGTAGACATTTAGATCTTTAGCAATTTGTATTTGTTCTGCTGGTGGAGTAGAATTCCTGATGTACTGGTAAAAAGGGTTAGAATATCACATCTTCATTACAGTGAAATTCTTTCTTCATATATCCCAACTTTAGAATATGGGGTCAGACATGATGCAGCAACCCTGGAGCAGAAAGAGTTAAGGGCCTTGCTCAAGGGCCCAACAGTAGCAGCTTGTCAGTACTGGGGCTTGAACACTCCAATCAACAACCCAGAGCCTTAACTGCTTGAGTCACCACTGCCCTACTGTCATATCAATGGTTTATTACTGACTAATATCATTTTTTTATCATAACATTTTAAAATCAGAGGAAGTACAATGAAGCAAGAAAAAAAATACATTAATTCCTGGGTCTAGTAATAATCTTCTATGAGTGTGTGATATTGTTGGAGAATAGAACAATTTGTGGTTGAGTTAAATGTGAATTGCAATGTGATCTCACAGTAGACACGAGTATCTCCGACTCCCCTCATTAGTACTGTATGGTTTGGCTTAAGCACTGTGCAGGTCTGGTTGAGCTAAGCTGAGTTATTACCCCAGACAGGTGTCTCCCTCTCACTCACTCAGAGCCAAGCACAGCCCCAATGTGCAATCATTTCACGCTTCGCAACACCAAATGCGAGTAGAACAAGAGAAGAATAATTGCCTGGCTGAAATTCACCTTGTTTTATAACTGCAGTTAAACCAACATTCATCAGAGGATGAACAAATTACAGCACAGGCAAGAATTTTTTTTGCCCATTAACAGGCCAGAAATGGACATTGCTTATACATGATAACAGAGAAAATCTAAGTAAAATGTAATTCTAGGCAACATCATAACACATACACATTGTTGTCATTTGCTGTAAGTGAGAATGACTAGTACATTAATATCATTAATATAGAAAATGGTTTTATTGTATATTTTGAGTCTGAGTCTGTGCCATTTGACGTGCCACTTTCAGATATATATACGTCTGGGTTTCATATGATGGCATTAATATCATATGTAGATGAAATTCAAAACTTGCAATGAAAACCTAACTTAATAAGGGAGGAGGATTCAGTTCTCCTTTCTGCCATCTCCTGTATGTGTGTGGAGTTTGTATGATCCTCCTGTGCTTTGAGGGTTTCCCAGAAGTATACCAGTTCCCTTCCTCAGTACAAAGACATGCTTTGTAGACTG
The DNA here is from genome assembly GCF_030014155.1 of Tachysurus vachellii. Classification (NCBI taxonomy): domain Eukaryota; kingdom Metazoa; phylum Chordata; class Actinopteri; order Siluriformes; family Bagridae; genus Tachysurus; species Tachysurus vachellii. The sequence goes on along the minus strand of NC_083467.1, from coordinate 8,857,927 downwards.
ATTGGAATCTCTAAATTATGAGTTTAGAACACACAGTGTGTCTGGTGTGTGTGTGTGTGTGTGCGTGTGTGTGTGTGATTGTGCCTCATCCAGGGTGTCCCCCTGTGCCCTCAGTCCTCTTGGATAGACTGTAGATTCCCAGTGACCCTGTCTAGGTTAAATGATATAGAGGATGGATGGATGGATGGATGGATGGATTCAATTCAATTCAATTCAATTCAATTTTATTTGTATACAGCTTTTAACAATGGACATAAAAATGATGTACATATAGAATCTGATAAATCTGTTCTTATACAATCTATTATTATACAATCTATTGTTTTCTTGTCAACCGGTTAGGTTGACAATTAATATTTTTCTCCATCAGCGCTCATAAGTAACATCAGTGAAGCCATTCATTTAATTTTCTCTCACTTACACAAGTCCAGCAGCTCTCAAAGAGAATAGCCATTAGCACCCGGGATGAATCACTGATCTGTAATTTGTCTGATGAGGATGCATATCCTATAAATACTTTTCTCAGCTGGTCAGGATGAGTCATCCTGGTTCAGGGGTGTTGTGCTGCTGTCTTACCCCATAAGACACGCCAAGCTCCTGGGGGATACTAGATAAATAACAGCCTCTGTAGCCCAGGCGTGTGGAGGCAATGGACAGCGAGGCCCACACTCTTCCTCCTAGCAGTGAGTGGGTGCCAATTAATATGTCTAGGCGACTGGCTATGCTGGGAGTCTCAACACTTGGGCATGAATGATGCCTGAGAGAGCATTTGATGACAGTAGAGGTAAAGATATGAACAGAAAAAGTTCTGTTCAAAAAAAAAAAAAGGTCAGAAAAATGTTAAACCCTTGATGGCTAAAATATACTGCCTGTTTTCGCTTTCTGAGATCTCTAGTGAAATAAAATGCAATAATTATCAGTACACAAAGTGGAGTTTTTATATATAGTGTATACTGTATATATGACGAAGGAGAGGAATTGGTTTTGCAGTTATTTTAATTATACAATAGTATCAATAGAATGAACTTAACCTAACTCACGCTTTATTGTCATTCTTCCAAATACATTGTATACAAAAGAAGGAAATGCCATTAATACGGACCAAGGTGCACAGATAATGACATAACAAGTAACAAAGTGCAAGTACACAGTTAGAGGTGACTGTGAGCAAATGTGTGCAATGTCCAATTTGCGTATTATAGAAAAGTTCCTGAGTGCAGATGTCAGCAGATGTGTTGCATGACCAATTTTTAAAAGGTGGCGAAAGTGCGGAAGTGTGTGTTAGACCATTAACGTCAATTAATGTCAATCATTTTCTTTTGATTTGAAAAACTTGAGTAAGCATGGAATAAAACATATAGGGAAATGCTAGTATTTTAAAACCCAAGGTCTTTGATATTTCTTGGTATACCACAGCAACTCTCTGACACTGGAGACTCCTTCCTAAAATGCTAAATAAACATCTCACTCACTCTCACTCATCTTCTACCGCTTATCCGAACTACCTCGGGTCACGGGGAGCCTGTGCCTATCTCAGGGGTCATCGGGCATCAAGGCAGGATACACCCTGGACGGAGTGCCAACCCATCGCAGGGCACACACACACTCATTCACCCACGCAATCACACAGTACGGACAATTTTCCAGAGATGCCAATCAACCTACCATTCATGTCTTTGGACCGGGGGGAGGAAACCGGAGTACCCGGAGGAAACCCCCGAGGCACGGGGAGAACATGCAAACTCCACACACACAAAGCGGAGGCAGGAATCGAACCCCCGACCCTGGAGGTGTGAGACGAACGTGCTAACCACTAAGCCACTAAGCCACCGTGCCCCCCTAAATAAACATCTCTTCACAGAAAATGTAACTTCATTTATTAATCCATGTGCTGGTATAGAACATTTAGCAAACTCTGAGCAACCAATCAGCATCCAGAATTCCACAGCACCATAGTATAGCAATTATAATTCCTATGATAGTAAGCTTTTGATCTCACTAAATCTTTATCTGTAGCACTGATATTTGCTCAGCAACATCTCCAGCAGTGGTTAGCTGGAAACAGAAAACACATGATTCCTCTGTTTTGTATTGTATTTTGTCTAATCTCCAAGATTAGCTTTAAAGCAGTGAAGGATTGTGAGAAGGAGCTCAGGCACTACAGTAATGAGAACAGGGATACAGTTTCTGACTGATGAAAGTGCCGTTAAAGAAACGTCAAATTTATCTGATGGATTAGAGTGCCGAGTGTTCGAAGCTGTACGATATGTTTTGGCTAAAGACACAGAGATGAATTCATAATGTATATACTGCAAACGGTGTCTGTGATATTTACTGATTCATTTTTAGCAAAAGGGTTATCATCCCCGGGCTATCGTCGTTCTAACCATGCTTTTAACCCGGGTAGAAAAAAGTTTTAGACACAGAGAAGTTAGCCCTGCCTTTTGCTCAGGGTTATGAAACTCTGCACTGAAGTAGGATTAGCACAGCTTTAGCTTTTTTTAACCCCGCACCATGGTGCCAAATATGCACACACACACGCCAAACGTGAAACTTGGTGTTAGAATGTTACGGCTAGTTGCTTAGCAACAGACACCCAATTGGAAATTGAACAGCACGTGTCTGATATCATGCGCTTCGTGCAGTCACCGAAAACTGCTTGTTTTGTAAATAAATGGTGGTGGAAAATCAATTGGATTGAAAAGGAGACAGTTTTATGTTTTACAGCTAGTCAGAAAGTCTGTTTAGCAAATTGTATGGCTGTCAGAAACAAACAAATATTTAAGGATCTGACTTAACGGGTACCTCTATAACGCCTGGTGTGACATATTTAAAGTGGTTTCATGCTGTATTTAATCTAATCATGGTTGTTGGTGCCACAGATATACAAATAAAAACCCGAAGCCAGGGTTTAGGGTTGTACAGTGTGAAATATCTGATGGTGAATAGCTAGGAGTAACTGTTAACCCCAGGTAAAGTATGAGCAATGGGAAAAGTCAAACAAGGACATGAACATTACACAGCATTCTGTTTACCCAGAGTGTAGAATCACCTACAAGTAACTACTAAAGAGAACAAGTCATACTGTATGTTAACTATTTTTAAGTATTAGGGTAGGCAGGAGCTAAAAGTCTATTGGTCTCATGAAACATTTCTTACAATAAGTTTTAATCATTTTCTATTACCTTCTGTTCCTTATATGAAACTCTTCCATATCAAGATTATTTGCACCAATTAGAGTTTCTATTGGGATTTAAACACATTCTTTAATTTTATTCTATAAGTACACCTTATAAAACTGCTCCATTCTTTTTCATGCTTATATCTTAATGAGCATTTTACTTTCTCCTTTAATAAATATTTTTCGATTATAATGAATAATTTTCACTTTTTTCTTGACTGATACTGATACCAAAACCTGGACTTTCAGCAGATACAAATGACCAATCAATATTTAAAATTAAAAAATGATTTTTATACAAAATTATTATATTATGTTATACTTACATTGCAACTATATTAAACCATTACATATAAAAACAATAAAATCAAGCCTAAAAATAATATGCAAATGATTAGATTTTTTAAAGTGTCAGATCTAATTTGTTCATTTTATTCCCTGAGCTAGTTTTTGCTAGTATCAGCACAGTGGCAACTCTAATAACTGATAATAATTATTATTTTATTTTCACTTTCATCCATTTGGTCTATAATATTGTTTTTACCATTTTTTCCCCCCACAATTAATAAAATGCATCCAGCATTCTGTATATCATCTTTAGCCATACAAAAAAGGCAAGTCTCCACTAAAAAGGTGCAGATTATACTGTGCAATTAAAAAAAGCAATTAAAAACTCTTGAAGTACAATTATTAACCTTTACAAAGAAAAAAAAAGGCAACAGATATCAATAGAAGCCACAAAAGCCATTTTCTCATCTTTTCAGAAGGTTGAACAGGGTTTGTGAAGCGTGAGAGGAAAATGATGCGTTCTGGCCTTGAGCAGCAGTGTCAGGTTGCATTATGGACGCTAACCCTGAGGAGATGAGTGTGGCATTGCAGGAGGGCTTTTGATTATGTAGGATTAAAGTCCTTTCTGTTTTTCATTAATGTGTTCCATGCTATCGGGGGCATCAAAGCGCATTAACATTGGCTTTGTTGTACATTTACACAAGCATGTGAGAGTCACACGAACAGAGGCTCAATCTGAGCTCTGTGTTGGTTAATGTACCACTGAGGCTTTGAGTCGATTGGTTTTTGTCTTCACCTTGGAATAATTTGAAAATGCCTTGAGAATAAATGCATTTCAGGAGGCATTCGTTTTCATTAAACGTTTGAATAATTCATAACACAATCTACCGAGCAAGAGAAAGGCACAAGAAAAATACTGAAAAGCAGCTGTGAGGCGTAAACCAGAAAGAAACCAAGAAGAAGAATAAGCTCTGATAATGAAAATATTTATTATGAAGAGTACATGATCTATTACTGATCCAGTACTGATCTGTTTTAGACGGGTTAAGTTGGAGCTTAGCAAAGTTTTTTTTTATCTGATCCTTCTGAGAAAGCACTTCTTATACCATGATATACTAAAATATCCAGATTACAGATCTCTGTGTGAACAGGGTTTACTTGCTCTGGGTAAGTCTTCTGTTTTTTTTAGTGTATTGTGCATTAATACAATTAGATTTCAAGACTGAAGATTAAACTGTTAAGTTTAAATCACATACACAGTTATATACAGTATAAAACTTTCAGTAACATAAAATCTTGGCTTACTCCTACAAGACTCTGCAAATAAAAAGATTATATTTAAGGAACAATTTAAAAAAAAAAAAAAAAAAAAAAAAAAGAAAAAAAAGATTGAATGAATAGAAATAATAAGAATGAAAAAAGGTCATAGAATATCACACCATATGTTACATGTTAAATAAAATATCACATCACATCCTGATATCGCTTCCTATTTCTTCTTATATCTATTGATCCTTTTCAATAGGAGGAGCGGCTCGATTTTCAGTTTACTGCAAAAAAGAGCGTAAACCTTGTTTATACACAGTAATCGGTAATGGAACATTTAAGCATGTGTTAATTAAAGTGTTGTAAAAAAAAAAAAAAAGTAAAAAAAATATATCTATAATCTACATATGAGCCTTGGCTATAGATGTTCAATCAGGAGTTTTCACAACACCATCCCTTTCCTGTTTATATACATTTATTTTTAGCAAGTCAGCTAGGGCTATTGTCCCAAAGTGTCTTATTCCCTGCTCATTTACCTGACTGAAAATATTTCCATTTATGGCATTTAACAAAAGAGTGACTTTATCTCATTTTATACAACCGAGCATTTTATACAACTGACCGTTCAGCAGAGGCAGCTTGGCAGTGATGGGATTTGAATTTACAGCCTTCCAATCTGTAGGCCAGTGTTTTTTTTAACCACTCAGCTCCCACAAAACTGTTTGCTGATAGGTTAAGTAAATATTTTAGTAAAATCAAAATAGAATAGAATTCTATAAATATCTGACAGTCTGAAATCAATGAAATAAGAGTTGACTGCGCACCCCCTCCTACCCCCACACCCCCACACCCACACACATACACACAAACACTTACACAAACACACTATGATGGTGTTGCAATAGTGAAGCACAATAAAGCCAGTACAAAGGGAGGGGTGTTATTGGCTTGTACATCACTCTGCCCTTCACACCTTCTCCAAATGCTTTACAAATCTGAAACCTATCATGAAATCGATCTCGAGCTAATGTGACCCAGGGACATAATGTCGTTCTCCACCCAGCCATTTCATTTACCAACTGGGATTTAGGAATTTACCTTCTATTCCAAATAATCAATAGCTATAAACTGTGTGTGTGTGTGTGTGTGTGTGTGTGTGTGTCTCATTGCAGGTCATGGAACATGTGACTGTGGTAAGTGTGAGTGTGATGATGACTGGTTTGGAGAAGCCTGTCAGTACCAGGAAAACTGCAAGCTCTCTAAGCGGGAAAGCAAAGACCTTTGCCGCAATGCTCAGGGAGTGGTGTGCTCCAATGCAGGTGAGAGAAAGTGAGAGAGAGAGAGAGAGAGAGAGAGAGAGAGAGAGAGAGAGAGAGAGAGAGAGAGAGAGAGAGAGAGAGAGAGAGATTGCACCTTTAGTTTGTGAATTTAAGCTCGGGATGCTGTCCACTTCATTCTACCATCTAAGACATTCAGCAGTATTCAGTTTTTTTTTCGCTGGACTTTCAAGAGTTCTTTCAAAACTTTAAAAGTATTGGCAGTCCTGCAACTAATATTACCCGAAGTCTGCCCTGGAGATTTAAAACAACAAGAGTCTCTTCTTGTAGTATTTAATAAAGACATAAAGCCCTTAATAGAACAATCATCAATGCAGAACAAGCTATATTTTTAGGTTTGCTCATAACTTCCTGGCAGAAGAACCCTGTTTAGGGGCTAAAATGTTCTTAGTGGGATTCATGGTGCTGTCAGTTTTAACACTGGCTTATAGACCACTGGCTTAAAAAAAAAGCCCTAAACCATTAAGAATCCAACTCTATATTTTACATTAGGTACCAGGGGCTTTTCTCTGTATCCTCTGCATTATGTTTCCAAATTCTTGATGGCATTTTTGGCCAAAAAATTATTCTTATCTGGCCAAAACACACAACAGTAACTGAGGAATTAGTGGACTGGTAATGTACAGGGAATGCATGAAAACAGCTTGTGATTGTGGATGTAACATCTAAAATTATTATTAAATCCTGACAACTCCAAGCATCCAATAAAACCGTGCAATTCTGAAACTGTCATCTTAGGATTTTGCTTTGCCTCCCTCAGTATCTCATCACTGTGTGGGAAGTCAGTATGCTCACGGGTCCAATCCCTGGCAACTACTGCAGAATTTTTTTATGGTTCCATTTGTGTGCTTTTTTTGTCTGCAGAGAATGTGTTTACAATTTTAAGGGTGCCAATAATTTTGCCTCATATGTTTGGAGAACAAAAAACTATGATGTTCAGAGACTATAAACGTTCCCAGAGGAAATGTAAGAAGTCTGTCTTTATATTAGAATGGAAAATTTGAATCATTGTGTTTTTTGTAGTCATTCTTATCTATTCTTCTAAAGGGTGCCAATAATTATGAAGTCACCACCCTGAATGAAATGCATGCATGCACTTATACAAACACAATATTATTTTCTTATCTTTGAAAAGTTGATTCAAATACTGATTCAAATACTGATTCAAATACTGATTCATATACTGATTCATATATTGATTCATATACTGATTCATATATTGATTCATATACTGAATCATATACTGATTGTATTGATAGCCTTATTACATGATCCGACTTCTAGTCATGTTGAAATATATGTCTTGAAAGTCTGAATTGAAAATGAATCTGCAATTTAAAGACAACATTGTTGTTGTACAGGATTTAACCTTCACTGTGTGTTGATCTGGAAATGTTATTGAACAAACATACTGATTTGTGTGGCTGTGCACATGATGTCAGCACACTGACAAAACCGATAAACTCTAGGGTGTGGTCGTAATGACCTCCTTCATGACCTCTAACCCTGACTTCTAAGGGGAAAGACCCAGCTGTCATACCCCCTGCTGCTACACCTGCCCCTGGCCTGCTGAGCTGCACATCATCTGATTCCCATTAACATTCCTGCTACTGTGAATAGACCGGAATATTCCATAGGACATTTTTAAAGCAGTTTTAATACTGAACTCTCTTTGTATTTCTCCCAATGTGGTGCTTCATTTATTCTGTGTAATCCAGCGTTTGATTTGTGCATGGTGTGTGTGTGTGTGTGTGTGTGTGTGTGTGTGTGTGTGATTATATTTACGTAGTGGTAGCAACTTCTGAGCACTTGCTTCCAACACTCCAACATTCCAGTCCTCCTTGAATTCCCTGTGTGTGTGTGTGTGTGTGGCCTAATGCCTGCTGGGTATTTATATAATTTTGCTGCTAGGTGTCAGGGGTCCGCTTATAGGCTTATGTGTGAACTCTGTGCATGTCTAGTTGTATATGTGCATGCCTGCGTGTTGAGTGATAAGTGGTACTGAAAGGATTTCTGCATGTGTGTGTGTGCGTGTGTGAGACCAACAGGAACGTGTCATTGCGGCAGCTGCATTTGCCACAATCCCAATGACAAAGGTCTCATCAGTGGCCACTACTGTGAGTGTGACGACAGCCAGTGCATAGATGAGGATTCAGGGGAGGTTTGTGGAGGTACGCATCCCTAATCATCCAGTTCTACTTCAGTTTTTCACATCTCTAGCATCATACTAACTGTGTAGTACTGCTGTACCACAGCATTATGGACATCAGAAACGGCTGATTCATGTTTTCTAACTGCAGGGCTCTGACACTAGCTTTTTTATTTATTTATTTTTATTAAAATCTAGGTTTTTAATAATGCACTCATCCTAATATCTTATTGTTTCCATAGTAACAGCCAATTCACATGGACTTACAGTATCGGCAGACATACCGCAATCTAATCTAGGCTTATTATTATTATTATTATTATTATTATTATTATTATTATTATTATTATTTTTGTTAGTATTATTATTGATAATAATAATAATAACAATAATAATAACAACGATGATAATAATAATAATAATAATAATAATAATAACGATGATAATAATAATAATACTAATAATTATAATAAAAATAATAATAATTATTATTATTCTTATTATTATTATTATCATCGTTATTATTATTATTATTATTATAAAATATGAAAGAAAAATATATAATGATTGATATAATAAAGTTTTCTGTTATGTAACATTTATAGAAGGGGTCTCTGTGTCCGTGCTTTGTAACAATCGGTACATTTTTCCACTTGCCACTTGACAGTTTTCAGGACAGAGGATTTTGTTCAGTCTTTTTTCTCTATAACGTAATAAGCTGTGTTTTTTGGTCTTGTTCATTAAAAAAAAAAGAGAAGCATTTATTTTTTGAGGGAGTGATTGATTATCGCTCCTTAACATACATGATAAGTCTCTCAAATGTAACCTAACATCATGTCATTCTAATTGATTAAGGCACTACATGCTGATCATTAATTCCTAATTAATTTCCGGGATGCTAAAATAGATTGTACAACACTTATTCCACCGTAGATGAATAAATAGTTGAATAGTCTTCATAAACCTGTCATATCACTTTTCACTGTACTGCTTAGGCTTTTTTAAATGAGTCACTAGCTGTGCATGTAATCTAATTTAATGCATAAAGTGCATAGAAAATAATATCACACGTTTATAATACATGCTCGATTCACAAAAGGATGAGGTTAAGGTCAGGTACTGAGCACGCTCAGGAGAAAAACAATACTCTACATTTTTATCTAATATTAAACACTATATCGTAACTTTGATGGTTAATGATTCATTTCATGTTATGCGTTGAACGTTGTACATCTGCATCGCAGATTCATGTGTGTTATCACATATGTAATAGGAAAAAACATCTTATTATGTGCAATATGACGACCTTTTTTGTATTTATCTGTGGATGTACAGTTACATAGCTTTAACATAGCTTTCTAGACCATAATCACCTTTAAAAGCTTTAATGTGACACCTTTCTATGTAAATGATCCTTACTCAGAGTAGGAAAGGTGATGGTGTCACCCCAGCACAAGGAATGCTACAGTTTAATCCCCCCCCCTTTTTCCTCTGTACTTCTGTTGCACAATGGATTTGAATGCATTATGAATAAAGTGCTGTTTCTTTTCATTCTAATGTATAATTCATGATATTGAAAGAAGTACAGTGGTGTGAAATAGTGTTTGCACCCTAACTGATTTTTTTATTTTTTTGCATGTTTGTCGCACTTTTTCCCCAAACCCACATGGCCATGTGTGAAAAGGTGTTTGCCAGCCCCACCCGTTAAAGCATACGTTAGCTGTTGTTTATCACACCTGAGTTTAAGTTCTCTCGCCACACCCAGGCCTGATTACTGCCACACATGTTCACAATCAAGAAATCATTTAAATAAGATATCAGACTGACAAAGTGAAGTAGACCAAAAGATCTTTAAAACATTTACATTTACATTTACAGCATTTGGCAGACGCCCTTATCCAGAGCGAGGTACATAAGTGCTTAAATCTCTAACATTGAATACATTAATGCTGGATCACTAAGTTACATACTTAAGATACCATGAGTTTAAAACATTTGTTCAAAGTTACAATGAAAAAGTGTCAAAGGTGTTTTGTTTTTTTTTTAAATGCAAAAGATAAGGAAAGAATTGCTAGTTGAAGTGTTTCCTGAATAAGTAGTTCAACCGCCGCTTGAAAATAGCCAGTGACTCAGCTGTCCGGACCTCTAGGGGAAGTCCATTCCACCACCTTGGTGCCAGAACAGAGAAGATTCTTGTAGTATACTTGCCTCTTACCCTGAGAGATGGTGGAACCAGTCGAGCACTGCTGGTAGATCGGAGGGTGTGGGGTGCATTGCGAGGAGTGATGAGGGCTTTGAGGTAAGAGGGAGCTGGTCCATTTTTGGCTTTGTAGGCCAGCATCAGTGTTTTTAATCTGATGCGTACAGCTACCGGAAACCAGTGGAGGGATGCGAGAACTTGGCAGGTTGAAAACAAGCCGTGCAACTGCATTTTGGATCATTTGCAGAGGACGGATTGCGTTCATAGGTAGACCTGCAAGCAGTGCATTGCAGTAATCCAGTCTAGAAATGACAAGAGACTGAACAAGTACCTGAGCAGCCTGTGTGGACAGAAATGGCCGAATCCTTCTAATGCTGTAGAGAAGAAACCGACATGAGCGAGTCACATTAGCAACATGAGAGGAAAAGGACAGTTGATTGTCCATGGTTACCCCAAGGTTGCGAGCTGTGGCTGAAGGGGAGATCAGATCGTTGTGCAAGGATATAGCAAGATCATGACCTGGGGATGAATCACCTGGGATGAACAGCAGTTCAGTTTTGCTAGGATTGAACTTTAACTGATGAGCAGTCATCCATGATGAAATTTCTGCCAGACATGCTGAGATCCGGTCAGAAGCTGTGGCATCTGTGGGTGAGAAAGAGAAGATAAGTTGTGTATTGAGGACCAAGTACTGAGCCCTGTGGGACACCAGTGGAGAGTCCACGCGGAGCAGATGTCACTCCCCATAAAAGCTACACATCATGCAGTGATCCAAAGAAATTCAGGAACAAATGAGAAAGAAAGTAATTGAGATCAATCAGTCTGGAAAAGGTTATAAAGCCATTTCTAAAGCTTTGGGACTCCAGCAAACCACAGTGTGAGCCATTATCCACAAATGGTGAAAACATGGAACAGTGGTGAACCTTCCCGGGAGTGGCCGACCAAAATTACCCCAAGAGCACAGCGATGACTCATCCAAGATGTCACAAAAGACCCCACATCAACATCCTAAGAACTGCAGGCCTCACTTGCCTCAGTTAAGGTCAGTGTTCATGACTCTAACATAAGAAAGAGACTGGGCAAAAATGGCCTGCATGGCAGAGTTCCAAAGCTGAAGCGAACTTGGGTTCTGCAGCAGGACAATTAACCAAAACACACAAGCAAGTCCATCTCTGAATGGCTGAAGAAAAACAAAATGAAGACTTTGGAGTGGCCTAGTCAAAGTCCTGACCTGAATCCTATTGAGATGCTGTGGCATGATCTTAAAAAAGCAGTTCATGCTCAAAAACCCTCCAATGTGGCTAAATTAACCCCTGTATGGTGTTCGGGTCTGTGGGACCCATATTCATTAACATCAATAGTTTTGAAAAACTTTGCTTCCTTGTAAATTTGTTGATTTTTTCCACTCATAACTTGATTAAATTTGATTTTCTTTTTTTTTATTACATTTTATTAAAAAATAACAAAAAATGAGTAGCACTTTAATTAAAAAATGTGATGTAATAAAGCTAAAGGGCAAATATTAACCATAAATGCTGTTTATATTGCTTGTAATTTGTTATGAAGTAAACATCTGTAGAGTATTTTAACATAAAATTTTTGATTGTGTTGAATTAAAAACCCAAAAATGCAGCGGGTCCAACAGACCCACGAACACTGGCTGAGTAACAAAAATACGAACAACATACAAGGGATAAAACAGTTCTGCAAAGACGTGTGAACCAAAATTGCAGTTCTCGCTGATAAGGGTGGCCCAACCAGTTATTAGGTTTAGGGGGCAAGCACTTTTTCACAAGGGGCCATGTAGGTTTGGATTTTGTTTTCCCTTAATAATAAAAACCTTCATTTAAAAACTGCATGTTGTGTTTACTAGTGTTATCTTTGACTAATAATAAATTTGCTTGATGATATGAAACATTAAAGTGTGACAAACAAAATCAGGAAGGGGGCAAACACTTTTTCACACCACTGTTTATATTTGCTGTTAAATGTTGGTTGCAATTATAAGGACAGCAGCTCTCATTTAGCCAAGGTTAATTATATCTAATAGAGATAGCCACCTTATACTCTCTCAGAGACTTTGCAGCCCCAGTCGCTTCACTTCAATTAACTACATTATGAGTTAATTTGGGAAAATGGGTATTCTGTCTGGCTACTGGGGCTTTTTAGGAGACTGTCGATCAACAGTTTGGAGGTTTCAGACGTTTTTAATTTAAACTGCATTTAAATAACAGGCTAACATACAATGTAATATTTTCTTTGGGGTGACAAGAATGATAGAAAGTCATGCAACTTTGATACTCGACTGGCTGTGATCTCTCTCTCTCTCTCTCTCTCTCTCTCTCTCTCTCTCTCTCTCTCTCTCTCTCTCTCTCTCTCTCTCCTGTCATCTTTGGTTGCAGGCCATGGAATGTGTTACTGTGGAAACTGTTACTGCTCGGCTGGTTGGCATGGAGATAAATGTGAATTCCAGTGTGACATCAGCCCATGGGAAAGCAAGCAGAGATGCACGTCTCCAGATGGCAAGATCTGCAGTAACCGAGGTCTGTTGTCTCATGCAGCACTGTCCTGATTCTGCTTAGACAGCTGATAGAGGTGCTATTGCAGTGATTCTGTAGTGTTAGTGCAGGAGTACAATAGAGGGGTTTTCCTGAGAGAAGACACATGGGTTGTGTTTGGCGTAGTGCCACATCCCAGCCTCTTACTGCATAAGTAACTGTAGTTGACAGGTATAGATGAGCACGGGACCCCTCTTGGCTCTGTTCCCGGACTAGTGCTTAGAGCCGAGGAGAAAAGTCAAGAAAAGGGATGGGATAGAAGAAAAAAATCTTTCAAGGAATCACTAGCACAAGATTACACAAGTAAATGATTTGGTAATTAGGAAGAAAATGATTGTCTTTGCACTATATCAGAGTTATTTGTACAGTTTAGAAATGATACGTATCTTTTATGCGTATAATCAGTGTATATGCGTATAATCAGTGCCTCCGTATTTAAGGCATCGTTTCTGGATTATTCTGATTTCTGAAGGGAGAACGGATTCTGACAGGCAGTCTTCTGCAAAATGTTATGAGCAAGGTTTATGCAATGCCTGTAGCGCTAACTAATCAGTGAAATCATCTTGTAACTGAGAGAGAAATTCTCTCGCTCTTTTTCTCCCTCTGTCTCTCACATCACTGGATGCTTGTAATGGTTCGATTCATGCAAAGAGATCAAAGCAGATGGAGGGAGGTTGATATGCCCAAATCAAGAGAGTTAGCTCAGCGGCTATGACTTTGGAGGTCTGATCTGAAGGTCATCAGTTTAAATCCCAATGCTGCTGATTTACTACTGCTGGACCCTTAAGCAAGAATGTTGACCATAATATAAAAAAATATATAAATATAAAAAAAAATTACTTCACAGAAATTTTTGCAAAAAATACCACCCTTTACTGTCCGGTTTTGGTGAATCCGTGTCCATTGTAGAATAAGATTCCTGTTAACTAAAAGAAATGGAGCCCAGTGCAGCTGTTGTACAGTTCACCATGTTGTTTATTTTCAGAGGCTTCTCTTCTCACCACAGTTTTTATTTGCATTACTATATTACTATATCCTTTCATCCAGCTCAAACCAGTCTGGCCACATTTGAACCAACATAGACCCAACAACCATTTCACAAAGTCACAGAGACCACATATTCCTCATACTAATGTTTGCAGTGAACATTACTGTAACTGAAGCTCTTGACCTGCATCTGCATGATTTTATGCACTGCTCTGCTGCCACATGATTAGCTGTTGGTTAGCATGACAGAAGATGTATGGGGTAGCGTGTCAGGACTCAGCCCGGACTTTGTCCATGTGCATCTGTTTATGTTTTGTGTCACATGTCTGCCCCGCTCTTGTCTCTTCCTGCCCGCGTCTGTATACCTGTTCCTTATGTGTTGACTGTCATGTGTATTTAACCGTGCCGCGTTGCCTATGGCAGCACGGAATCCTCTGTCATTGTCCTGTTGCCGTCTTGTCATTAGTCTGTGTTCCTGTTCTGTGTTTTTTATATATTAAATCCTGTTGTTTTTTTTTTTTTTTGCTATCCTGCATTTGGGTTTATTTTATCCCCGCATCCCTGACATAGAGCTGTTCCTATTAATGTCCCTGTAATGGAGATTGTTTATAGCTTTAGACTGAACAATTCACTGAACATTTAAGTACAAAGGACATGCTCAGTTTTGTCTGGAATGTAAAACATACTGCACCCAGTTAAAGATACAGAAGATTTTATACACAATGAGAAACCTACATGAAACAGATGGACGGCATTTGAAATAGATTCGTTTGCTTTGCTTTCAAAAAAAAAAAAAAACACCAAATTTGTTTGTTTCAGGACAAAATTGAAACACTTTGTCAGTCTTCAGCCTCTTCTATTTTAGTATTCTATTCCTGGGCTTCAATTACCCATTTTCCTTTGCAGTTAATAGCTCTCAGTGGATCGCTGGTATCTAGTTAAACACCAGCATCCTTTTTACATTTAGCCATTCAACCTCCCAGTCCCAGAAATAGCTTATTCATTAAACAGAAACCTCAGTCAACAGCATCTCTTTTAAACTTTTAGATGATTCAGTGCAGGTCAAATGAACTGTTAATATCTGAATTGTAAGAAAATCTATACAGTAAGTAGCAATAAATCAACAGTTAATATACAGTAGATGGTAATATTTTACAATAAATATGAGCTAAGGATAAGTTGTAGCATGTACTAATCATGAACTAATGAAGAGCTACAGTATGAGTCGTATGAATTCATGCGTGAATAACAAACATCTGAAATACACGTTGGTACATGTTTGTTAGTTAATGTATTAATTAGCATGTAGGGGGAAACTAATTCAAAGCTGATCTGTGAGAAAGAATATATTAATATGATGTTGTTGTTTTAGCTGCTCTCTGTTCTGGGTCGCCACAGAGGATCATCTGGTCTGCATATTTGACCTGGCACAGGTTTTACGCCGGATATCCTTCCTGATACAACCGTCCCATTTTTAGCCCTGCTTTTGAGAGTTAACCCTTCAGTGGTTGGTTTTGCGCCCTGCCCAGTAATCGAACCCAGGATGGCATTGAATGTGTGGGATCCTGCAGCTGGACCACCAGGGGACTGAATATATTATATAATGTAATAATTAATGAAATTGGAAGGCATAGATATCTTTATTTCCATCACATATACCTTACAGCAAAGTAAGAAATATTGTGTATATTAACACAATTAGGTATATATGTAATTAAGTATATATGTGAAGAATTATTTCCTTCACATATCCTAACTAAGGAGTTTGTGGTTGGAGCAAAGGGGCAGCTATGATACCACAGCCCTGGAGCAGGTAGGGTTAAGGGCCTTGCTTAATTGCCCAACAGAGGCAGCTTGGCAGTTCTGGGGCTTGAACCCTAACCTTCCACTCATCAACCCAGAGCCTTAACCACTTGAGCCATCACTTCCCTGAACTAATAATGAACACCAATAATTTCATTGCAACCCTGCATCATTCTCTATCTATTTCTCTTCAAATCCCACTGTAGTACCAGCACGCAATCTAGGTGGCTCTGGTCCAAGGCTCTGTTCTTTTACCAACAAGGCTGAAATGAATACAGTAACTTATTTATTTAGCAGAATGTCTATAAAGCCATCCCATCTATAATGCCATCCCTCCCATGGCACACACTCTCATGTGTACTTCAAGTGGTTGTTATTTAAGAATGAATTCATAAGACTCGTATTTAAGGTTAGCTCTTTATTAGTTCATGAATAGTACATGTCTCAACTCACCATTAGATCCTATTTACTGTATGTAAGTATTAATCCAGGGATTAGTTCTGATTATTTGCCTATTAGTGTAGTCTTATTGGAAAGTGTTCCCAGTAGTTTAGTTACTAGGATGCCAATGCTAGAAATCACAACCTGAATTGAATCTGGATGGAAATCCACACCCCTAGATTGCATTCCACCATGCACAAACATGCACACACTTTTACACATATATACACTCCCAGGGACAATTTAGAGAAGTCAGTCCCCTGACCTCAGGATGGAATCATGGACCCGCTGTGCCACCCTGCCCTGACAGACAGACAGTCATTATTTAAATAACACATATCCTCCTTAACGAGAATGTGTTGCGAATGTGCATTAAATAAGACAGAGCATTCTCTAAGTACACATAGGCTTTAAGGTTATTGCAGGTCAGATCAGTGGCAGCAGCAGGACGAGGCTGGCAGATGGCAGGGTTATCCATGTGCCCTCTCTTCACTGGAGCAGATGAGAGAAAATGGGTTTCTGAGAAGAGTAGCAGCTTGGCTCGGGTGCATCCAAGTGGAGGTGTTTCCCCTGACTCTGTTCCTCCGCAAAACTGGTCCAGAACGTTTGGCAGCTGGCCAAAGCCACTTCATTCCTTCAGAAGCATTTCAGATATACAGACTTATGAAATAAACATTCTTTTTGTGGTTAATCGGTTATTTATTTTAAAACTGTTACGATCTGTTCAGCATTCAGTACTCATGATAATGGCACTAGTATGGCCATTTGGTTTCATGTACTTTTTAAATATACTGTGTAAAGTTTATGAAAAACTATAAAGTCTTCATACAAAAGGCATACACTCGCTCTACCATCTACCATTTTTCTTGGCAGGGACATGTGTATGTGGAGAATGTACCTGCTATGATGTAGATCCATCAGGGGACTGGGGTGACATCCATGGAGACACTTGCGAGTGTGATGAGAGGAGCTGCCATGCCACGTATGACAGATACTCCGACGAGTTCTGCTCTGGTAAAATAAGCGTGGGTTTTGTGTGCTAATTGGATTTGCTTATATTGTCAGATTAAGGTATACAATATATGTGGGATTGTTAAGGTTGGTGTTTATAGTGACAACCATGCCTGTGTTAGCCCTTGATAAGTGCCATTCAGAATATTCTTCCGATGTCAAGTCGACTATTGGTTTTTTGCTAGTTGTGCAATAAAGTTTACCAGGCTTCAACAAACCTTAACAATTTGAGTAATTTAGCTTAAATTCTGGTTTGTAAAAAAAAACATAAGGAGGATGATGTTACACATTAAAACCAAACTCACTCAAAACACAAGGCATGTGTATCTCCTATTTACCTACATTGACAATATTCCAAATATACTCTAATTGTATATCTCCCATCAAAATTAACACATAGCTGTTAAAAATGATTTTAATATACAGAACAAGAAATACATGTACTATTTAAAAAGACTTGTCAGAGACTTGTCAGAGAAGCAATACTAGATAGTATTTAAGTAAGATTTTGGTTTCCTAGCACAGGTTCAGGTTTGGTCTACAATCATATTATGGTCATGTGACCTACTAATCATCAAGCCATTTAAGCTTAGAATAGATGGTCAAAATAATAACTTTGAATATATAAGTTGAAGCCATTAGTGTGAAATATAGATCATAATTTCTACAACATACTTCCAGGCAACTTTATTTAACAGACATACTGTACATTCGGAAATCCTCTCCTGTCTGAATAGTTCACCTCAATGACATAGCATTGTCATAATCTCACACATATAATACACACATGAAAATATCACGTTAACACAGTTTTCCTACATCCAGCATGATGAAGTCAGACCTGAGCTTAGAATCAATCACACAATGCTGGTGTTTTGCAACAGCCACTGCGCTACTCTTCCATGCATGTTTTAATCACCTAAATTTATTACGAGAGTTCTAGCCAGCATCCTCGTGAGACAGTGTGATGGCAGCGTAATACAGGACACACTGTCGAGCATCTTGTATAAACGTCAAGAGATAAAAAGTCGAAACAATCGTCCATTTGTCTAATTTACATTACTCACAATTACGTGACTCACCAAAACTGCACTAAGCTACAAATTCATGCACTGCAGATCAGCCTGGAAAGTCCCATAACTCAACCCAGCAAAAATCTATGTCATTTAACTTTATGCTTTGCTAACCCAACATCAACATTGATTAATGTAGAATTATATAGTAAAAAGCTTATGCAGAGGTCATATAGCTTTATTAACAATACTTAACTACGCCTAAGTAAATTGTTGCATTGTTTTGCTTAAAGGAATAAGGACATTACAGTAGGATGTGTGCATGGAGTAACTGCTTGAAATAGTTTTTGAAATGCTGATTTGACTGAAACAATAAGGGTGGACGGCTGTACTCCGTCCATATGTTATTCGACCCTACTTTACTCCTCCTTTAGTAAACACAGGGCTGCTGGATAAGCTTGAGCTCACAGACATGAGGCAAGAAAGAAAAACATTCACACATCTGTGTTTAATTTTGAGGCATAAATCAGCGGTCAGGACTATGAGTTCTGGAAAGGAAAGGCGGAGTAAATTTGTGAGAAGTGAAGTTAGGTAAAGTTTTGTGTGTGTGTGTGTGTGTGTGTGTGAGAAAGAGAGAGAGAGAGAGAGAGAGAGAGAGAGAGAGAGAGAGAGAGAGAGAGAGAGAGAGCTTTTGTAAATCATATAAATAGAAACGCACATAAGTATAAAGTGACATGCAGTGTTAGTTCCAGTCTTCAGAGCAGAACTCATCACAGCTTATTTTGCATCCTTCATTGCTTCTGTAGGCCACGGACAGTGTCAGTGCGGAAGGTGTGACTGCAAAGAGGGCTGGACAGGCAAGAAGTGTGAGCATCCTCTCTCCTGTTCACTCTCTGTGGAAGCCAGTCTGAGGAAATGCAGAGGGACTTCCAACCTGCCCTGTCATGGCAGAGGTAAATCTCAAAATGTCTGTTTGTCCAAAGGAAAAAGCAGCATTTTTTCAAACACACAACTTAAGATTATTTTACATGATGCTTAATTAATTGGTATACTACTACCTTTAATTGTGAATGCTGTGCTACCGTTAAGGGAACTGGAAATATTCATGAGAAATTATTCTATTACACTGAAAATAAAAATGTTCTTAATTTTAACACGCACATCAGTTTTCATGTATTTGCTTGAACCTGATTGGATGCTAAACGGAGATGATTGGACTCTTTAAGTGGGCCTTGTTGATTACAGTCATTTGCTGGAGGAGAGACCTTTAAGATTTGTAATGAGTTCTTTGAAGGCCTAAATAAAAATGTCAGGGTTATTAAGTAAGGTTTTTTTCTTGGATTTGTAATCAAGTCAGATTATTTGGTTATAATAATACGCAAGTGATGTACACATAAAAACACTAAATTATGTATACTATGTAAGTATAGGACAACCAAGAAAATAAGTCAAGCCTTTACCACCTCTACAATTTCAAGTCTCAAACCTCTGCCTTGAATGAGCAGAGTTCTCCCTGTGCTTCAAGGGTTTCCATCAGTTACTCTGGTTTCCTTCTCAGTCCAAAGACGTGTTTTTGGACTCAAACTGAATGGCTTCACTAATTTGTCCCTAGTGTGTGAGCAATCTTGTGCCCTGAGCCCCCTGAGATAGTCTCCAGCCTCCCTGTGTAAGACAAGATTGGATTAGACTTTGGATGTATGGATAATGCATGGAGATTGTCCAGTAGTTTACCTTTAAAAAAAAAAGATAAAAAGGCAACAATGATAAATCGATTAATATTGATTATATATGACTATAAATCGATTACTAATTATTAGTATATATATATATATATATATATATATATATATATATATATATATATATATATATATATATATATATATTATCAGAAAAAAAAATTCTACAAAAAATACTGTAAATATGCTAGCAATGGTATAACCTATTGTTATGACTGTATTAAAAGATACCTTTTCTATGTCAGGCCACTTATGAATTAACTGGCTGACCCCAGATGTGAACAAAGTCAGTAACATATTGATTAAAGGCTACTAAACTGAATTGTATAGTATGATATTGTAGCCGATACAGTGATATCATTAAATAATTATATCATTGTCTAAAGAATCAAAAGCATATAGCATTGCGTAAAAGCCTGAGGTTTATGCCTCTAGTACCGCATACAATCTAATTACATTTGTTACCAAAGCTTCCACACCTCAATAAGTTTCTAAGAGTTTCCACTAAGCTAATGTAATTAAAGTAAAAGCAAAGATCAGCCCCTGCAGTACGTTTACAGTAGAGCCCTGCAAGTTCAATAACACAATAACACTATATGAAATTACACCAAGCAAGATGTAGCGTATTAGCGGAGTTAGTGTTCTCAGAGAAGCCTCTGGTATTCCCTGCGTCTTCAGGAATAGTGTAAACCAGGAAAGCTACAAGCCCTGTACCTAATGGAGCATAATGAGGGTTTCAGCCCAGTCGAATATGAGCAAGTGTTCCTCTGGGCTGTTCTGCTGCTAAAGCCGGAGAACAAAACAAGCCCAGCAGAATAGCCTCTTATTCATCCTATACAGCCTACTAAACAGAAACAGATCTGCTACATATTTGTAATACATTAAATCATTTTGGGGGGTATATTGGAACAGGCATTCTGCAAAAAATTTTTACAGAAGTAAAAACACAGAATACAGATCATACACAGAATACAGCCAACAATATACAGTATTATAGGAGCAATCAAGGATATGCATGATTTTTTTATTTTATTTTATTTTATTTTATTTTTATCAAAGTTCTTCCTGCATGACCTCGGTGATGGTTTGTGGTTTGCATTTCTCGTTATTGCCTCCTACAGTACAGTCCCAAGGAAGGTTGATAATGTGGTTGCTGCGGTTTGCAGCGTGGACGTCCAGAAACAGAAATGAAAGTCTTGAGCAGCTACTGAGTGTTGCCAGTTGCGGGTTGAGGTTAATTATGCTTTGATTAACCTTTTAGTCGGAGTGATTCGATAATTGATTTGTAATTTGCGTGGTCTTATCTCATGCTTATTAAATACTTAGAGTTGTGTATTATATATTATGAAGTGACACTGATCTCAGATTCAGACTGTGCACATTTGCTCAAAAAGAGTGTTGTTGTCTTTTACCTCTGTACAAGAATAGCAGCAGTAATGGCTGAGTTCCACCAGACACATAAGGATCTTTTTAATGGATGTATTCTTCCTGTGAGCTTATTTATAACCTAAATAACAATAAGTATGTGTTGAGTATTAGGTTGCTTTAGGTCAAATCATTTCTTTCATGTCTTTTCCAGCTTTTCATTAAATATGAATCAATAAGAAGAAGAACAAATTGCAAATACACACCCATCATCCATAACATCAAGGCCACCTGCCTATATAAACTCATTGTGTCACCAAAATTGATCCATCGAGGCATGAACTCCACAAGACCTCTGAAGGTGTGATGTGATGTCTGTAGCATTCATTAACAGAAGATCCATTAAGTCCTGTAAGTCGTGAGGTGGGGCCTCCATGGAATGGACTTTTTGTCCACAGATGCTTAATCAGATTAAGATCTAGGGAATTTGGAGGCTAAGTCAACAGCTTGAACTCTGTCGTGTTCCTTAAATCATTCCTGAACAATTTTTGCAGTGGGTCTGTTGAATGAGGACACCTGCCATTAGGGAAAACCGTTGCCATGAAGGAGTGTACTTCGATCTGCAACAATTATTTAGTAGGTGGTACATGTTAACATAACAACCACACAAATGTAAGGTTTCTCAGCAGAACATTGCCCAGAGCATTACACCTTCCTGTCAAACCTTCACCAGATAAGCAATACACACAAAGCAGGCATAAAATACAACCATCAAATATTACTTCCTCACTGTGCTCATGCCAGCACAGTTATGGTAATTTCTGTGCAGGAAAATATCAACTCAGTGCAAACATTATAAACTGGCAGGTAAAAATATGGCACCCATCTAAGAAATGAGCAATATACTAGGGCTATTGGAGCAAAAAATGTTTATTCCAGCACGAAAACAATAAGCAGTTTGATTCAGAAATATCAAACACAAGCTGTGCAAGAAACATTTAAAGAGCAATAGACAGTTCAGAAAACAATTCAGTGTTCAGCCAGATCCCTGGGAAGTTCCTGTAGTAGGCATGGCTGAGTAGCCCTGAACAATACCTAACTGTTCAAAAACATATTGTTTATACATTATTCTTTTGCTATCATCGTAAGAAATGATGTCATTGTCATTGTTTAATACGGACACCATGGTGATATACTGAGAACATTTTGAAAAGCTAGGTGTTAATCAGCAAGTTTGTTTTGCTTCTCAGAAAATATATTAATAGATGTGAGTCCTAAAGTTCTATACACCAGTGGTACCAATTCTGGTGATATATTTTATGATCTGGTATAATAATAATAACAATAATAATAATAATAATAATAATAATAATAATAATAATAATAATTATTATTATTATTATTGTTATTATTATTATTTACCAGAAATGTGAAATATACATATTAAAAACATCAGAAATCCTTCCATTGATGTGATTAGAAATTGTGCCTGTACATATATATGGTTCTTACCATTTAATTGCTGACAACCAGTTAGCTAACATGCAATTAATCATCGTCATCATCTTCATCATTAACATCAAAGTTCAGGGTTTCCATTATTCGAGCATTCAAAAATGTGTGTCTCTTTAAACGAATAGACGATACATCAAAAAAAGAGTCGCAGTTTAAATTTAGCAACATGTTGAAACGTGTTGCCGCTGGTGGCTTCCACAGGTATCACTGCCTGCTGTGAGCTTGTAATTCACATAGCCACTGCTGTGGAGCAGCTACTGTGGTCGTGTTTAAAACAAGACAGGAATAGAAAATGGGATTCTTTTTTTTATTATTTCTATTTATTTGCTAGATGGTTTTTATTTCTCTTTAATATCCATTTTCATCTGAGAAATTACAAATATTAGGTAAATAATGTAACACCACTGGTCACAGGGGATTGTTTGAGGGACAGGCTTTCAGCTTAGACTTATACATTTACATTTACGGCATTTAACAGATGCCCTTTTCCAGAGCCACATCTCTATAGATGGGACTTTCTACTGATACGCACAAAAAAAAAAAAACATATACATTGTTCAAATACAGAGTTAATTTATATGGGAAAAAAAATCCTCTTAATCATATACACCGTATTCAAATCTAGAATCAAAAGCTCCTCTTACCTGAGGAACGTCTGAGACTTACTAGCAAAGCATCATTGTAGAATCACATGGTTGGACAGAGGTTGGCGAAATACATTAGAAGATACAGTGGCTGTATGTGGTGTCATGCAGTGGTGATTAAGGTGTTGGTCTATTGATTGGAAGGTTTTGAGTTCAGAATCCCAGGAACACTAAGCTGCCACAGCTGGGTCCTTGAGCAAGACCCTTAACCCTTAACTGCTCAGTTGTATAGATTTGATATTGTATATGTAAGTCACTCTGGAGAAGTGTGTCTGCTAATTGGTGTAAATGTAAATGCAAAAAGCACGTGTTGACTGTGTGTGCATTGCATTTATATCTTCTGTGCTGAAAACTGTAAATTTCAGGCTGTCCAAGTCTTTAGCTTTGAAGCTTTTGGAAGACAGAACACACTTTGAGACAGAGAGGTTTTGGGAATCTGAGATTAAAAGAGGCTAGGGAACTTAATTAGGTTTAATTATTCCATGAGCGCCGTTAAATTATCTTAATTTACGGCAACAAATGGAGGTTTAAATTAGCCCTGTCCATGACCAAATTATCAGCCATGAACATCCTCAACAAGATATATATGTTAGTTCAGGATCATATATAATAAACAATTTGTGAATACAGTACACTGTAGCACTTTAAGGTTTAATAATAAACCTTAAATAGTCCACATTCAGGTTTCTTCTGCTTTAATCATCCATGAGTTTAGGGTATGATGTTATTTTCTGCTGAATAATATACTTTCCTTTAGCTGTGTCCACAGGATTACTTTATCATTGCATTTAAA
Source organism: Tachysurus vachellii (assembly GCF_030014155.1). Lineage (NCBI taxonomy): Eukaryota > Metazoa > Chordata > Actinopteri > Siluriformes > Bagridae > Tachysurus > Tachysurus vachellii. The sequence continues at coordinate 8,833,637 of NC_083467.1, read as the reverse complement.
TGATTGGATGTAAAAATAATGAATTCAGAAATGTTTTTCTAACACTGTAGAATATCTGTCTGAGGACGACAGATTTTTTTTTTCCGTCCCCATAGTCAGGCACTATGGATTCCCCATAGAGTCTCAGTAAAACTATAGATTCTCCGTCTCTACTCATTTTCCTAGTGGCCTTTGACAAGTGGCGAGCAGAGAGTCGACCGAAATGATGATTTATACGTCTGTTTACGTAGAATTTCACCCATGATTGGAGCTATAGGTCTGCTAGCTTACATCCATTAGCCTGACAGCAGTTAATTACACAAGTTTCCTTCACTCACTGAATTTCACTCCCACATTTAAGGTGGCAGTCAGCCTGGCTGAGTCAGTCCAAGCGTTCGAGCTCAGCTTTCAGCCATTTCCCATCTAAGTATCAAAAGGCCACACACAAGGTTACAGCATTGTGTTTATAGCTAAGTGATAGCCACTGCCCGTGAAGCATGAGCACTCCTCTAGACAGTAAGTCTGCACGAGCCTCAGTAAGACATTACTGTGCTGATTTGTAAATATTTCTGTGACAGGCTAATCTAGGATATTTGAATTATCAATCATCATTGTCCAATAGCGAGGAACAAACAAGCCTAGCTAGAAAATAAGTAAATAACTCAGTAGCCACATATTGAACACAATGAACAATACAATTGAATTTAGATAATGATATTAAATTCTGGTGTACTTTAAAAAGATTTCGGATTAGGATTAGTCAACAAATATCACTTTGTATGTCAGCTTTCATGTCCAGTGTAGCTCCTAATCTGGCCATACACTGATAGGAGTAGGAAGATTTCAGATTTTGTGATTTTGCTACCCTTCTGTAAAAGACCTGCTTTTAGACACGACTGTCCAGCACCCAACTTTTCATGGATTCTCAGCAAGTACCAGTTGAAATCTGAATAACAACAACATCTCTCAACATCTTCCACATTAATTGGGAGCGCAAGGCCATCTTCAGGCCATCTGTGAATTTAATAGCTAACTTTTTAAATAGAATAAGTCCTGGACTAATGATCATTTAAGAAATTTGTAGTTAGAACAACCTACATACTGGGCTTTTGTTTATTCACCTGTCAGCATGTTCTTGGAATCAGAATTAATTATAAGCCTTTACGTAACAACTGGACTACAGTCTGGTGCTACACAGTTTAGCTAAATATAAGAACATAAGAGGCAATAAAAAGCTGTTAGAAGTAATCATGGCATGTGACAGACCACCAGTTGTGTATTCTGTTCACTGAAAAGCAGAATTCAAAAGCATATAAAAGCCTGGAGTTTGGTAGGGCAGGAGTCCTGGATACCTTCTTGTGTTCTTGCTCATGCGTGTTGAATGTTGAATAAATCTTCCTCTTAAACCATCCTGCTGAGTTTCTGCCTGCTTCCAAATGACAAGGCACCATAACAGATATCTAGCGTTCATTTCACCTAGATAACATGCCACACTGTCAGGAGGAAGCGATCCACCATAAGATTGATCGGTAAGGTGAACAGAGATAACTATTACAAGGGACATTGTTAATCTTACAAAACCTCTAAAAGGTATACAGTACTATGATGCCCTGGAGCAGCAGGCCTCTAAGTAATGTCCATAAAAAGGAGACACTCATGGCAGAGGTGAGCATCCAGCCTGTAGGCCATGGTAATGACATCCATCACACTGTGGGCTAGTCTTGGTTTATACAAGTGAGCCTCCTGTGTCTTTCCTCCATAACTGATAAACTAATGATTGAATTGCCATCATCCAAATAGTAGTGTGCAGTAGTAGAGAAAGTAGTGAAGGGTGTTGGCTCCCTCACAGCACTGCTAGGTCAATTGATTGGTTAACAAACTAGATGATATATGTAGAAACTCCAGGAGTAAAGGTCACTCCAAAATAATTTGCATGCAAATGGAGTTTATACACAGTTTATACACAGTACTCTGAGTCTTTTTTATGCTGAAAAGTCAATTTCAGCATTGCATCCAGTATAGGCTTATAGGAAGATGGCTTTATATTAGTGATAGGGGGTTTCTTGCATTTCTACATGCATCTCCTCCATCTTGTCTCATTACAAGATCTTAAATCCACAAGTGAAGGAGGAACGTGCCAAATCTCCTACACTTTCATTTCAAGTATTTGGCAGTCACACTTATCCAGTGACTTACATTTAATCTCATTTTATACAACTGTGCAATTGATTGTTAAGGGCCTTGCTCAGGAGCCCTGCAGTGGCAGCTACTGTAGATGGACCTAGGATTTGAACTCGCAACCTTCTGATCAGTAGTCCGATCACTATGCTACCACATCTACTCATTCATTTTGGACGCTAGTGCTAATCTAGCGGAAACTAAAGCCTTGCTACCTATTTCAGGACCACAAGCAAGTCAAGTCAAGTCAAGTCAATAAGCTTTTATTGTCATTTCAACCATATATAGCTGTTGCAGTACATAGTGAAATGAGACAACGTTCCTCCAGGATCATAGTGCTACATAAAACAAAGACAGGGCTAAAGACTTGTAAGTAGTCTTAGCCACATAAAGTGCAACTGTGCAACCTGGTGCAAACAGTGCAGGACAAGACAAACAAGACAGACAAGACAGTGCAGGACAAAAGACAGTGCAGGACAAAAGACAGTGCAGACACAAAGTTACAAGACAATACAAAAAGTACAAAAATGCAACACACAAAAGACAACAAACAGTAAACAGTAACAGAAACAGCGCCAAATGACCAGTGTTAATACTGTATGTGAATACTGAATGTTCAAACAATATTTCGTGCAGTAACATTAGAATGAACACAGTTTCTTAGCAGCATGTTCCAAATGCATCTGTAGCTCTGACCATAATTACAAACTGGTATCTAAATATCTCCTAAGGTTTTTCGTGGTAAATTCCCTCTGCTGCACATCAAGCTTCATCATACAACATTCATCTCTCACTGATCATTTCCCTATTTTTATTCCTAACAAATAAGCTACATTATTGCTAAAAGAATACTCTGATTTGACAAAGCATGAGACAACTGATTCTAGGTACCAGAAGCTACTAAATATAATTTCTTCTTTAATGCTGCAATACTGTTTCACACTTATGAATATGAATAACCTCAGCAGCAATCACCGGAAGAAATACTCTGGAGGCTGTTGCTCAGGAGAGCGCAAAAGAAAAGCCGTTAATTTGCTATGCAGATGTTGACTGGTATGCCTGTACATCACTGGTGCTGCCTGCTATAATGAGCAATCTGTAAAAACAAATCAGCTGAATTAGTGCTGATTGCAATCACTCTCCCTGAGTCACATGATGTGATTTTCTCTGTGAACAAAGACAAGACAATGTTTCACAATAAGAACTTAATAGACTTGCGAAGTCTGTAGCAAGTTTCATATTAGCCTAAATGGACAAACCGTCACTGTGCAGAATTTTACTGTGAGTGTCTGGATGATGTTTAGGTCATGATGATGATTAATAGTGGCATCTTGATCAGTATTTTATTTATTCATAAATTCATTATTATTAAAATCCACTGACTGAACGTTCCTCAGGTTTAAATAAAAATTTGGTCCCACCATATATGTATTCCATACAGTATATAGTCTTCAGTATTAAGAATGGCTTCTGTTGTTTCCTTATGGCTTCAGACAAGCTTTATTAGTATGTTCAGCTCACAACAATTGTGGCAGTCATGTGGCAGCTGATAGCAGGCAGCCCTTGAATGGCAGTTTGATTAGAGAATGCCTCCAGATGCCCCAGCTAAACATGACTCCATCCTGCCTGACCTTTCATTTCCTACTGATTAACGCCTTCCAAATGCTATCTCTGAAAAAGGCCAAAAAGCACCAAAGTAAAGTTTGTTTGCCCCTCTCTCTCTCTCTCTCTCTCTCTCTCTCTCTCTCTACCTATCTATCTCTATCTCTCTCTCCTTTCAAGCTGCACCAGACCCACTGGAGAAATATCCAGCCAAAAGTGCATTGTAGGAAAGAGTAGCAGTTATTTACCTTGCCTAAACTTTAATATAAGCATTGTGTATTCAGTTGGGGATTTTCAGCTCCTTACAGGTTAATGGCGAAGTAAAAAGTCATGCTTTCTAACTTTTCTCTAAATTTTCAAGAGATTATTGTTGTTCAACAGCTATAAAGAGAGGCCTTATGTAGGGCCGCAGCTATAAAGAGAGGCCTTATGTAGGGCCGCATGCCTCATAATGCTGGGAGGTATGGATAAGTTGCCCTGGGCATCAAAACATCTGAATTATCAGTACATACCCAGTCATGATGTGTGACGCTTTGTATAGGAAAACCTAACTGTTTTTTTTTTACCTTGTACAGTATATACACTCACTATGTCAGCAATGTACTCGAGATGCTAAAGGAGATATTACATAGAAGTACATAGAACCTATGTTTATGTGGGTTTGACTATGAGAAGTCTATATTAAATTTAATCCCTAAACTGCTATGAAGTGAAATCACATTTAGATTCCATTGATGTAAGCAATATGCTCAAATGTCATTTCAGATAATACATTTGAGACTTGACTTCTTCCTTGTTAAACACGGTAACATGATGGATTATAAAACAGTTTTTCTTTTTTCAAGTCAGTAGAGTAAGGCTCATTGTTTACAGTAGGTTTCATTAAATGAGCTCCATGAAAAAAATGGTGCTTTAACCCCCATAATAACCTACTGATCATATAAAGCTGGTCAACAACCTTTCCTGAGAAGATGATATTTTCCTGTTGCATGTTTCCCACTGCATCAAAAACTCTAATGCTGCTAGGAAAACAACAGCAACTACAACTCGCCTGCAACCACATGCTATTTGGGCAGAGAGTAAATAGCATGTGGTTGCAGGCGAGTTGTAGTATTCTTTCACTTTCCTGAGAAACCGTTTACATCCCAGACCTTCTGAGCAGCTGTCAGAATCCTTTCTGCTGAAGCAGAATTACAACCGAAAATTACAATCACATACAGCTGCTTTTTCAGAGATGTTTAAATTGCAGCCATAGAGCTACCTTTATTGATTGCTTTGTACATTTTCCAGTTCCAGATGTGCGTTCACACTGAGATCAAAGTAGAACCAGGTTTCAGTATGTAGAATAGGTAGCGTATTACAGTATATTTGTTCATTTTTCTCTTGAACACTTACGGTACAGTATATAAACTATTACTCAGGAGATGAGAGATAAATTTGGTGATGTAATATTTTTCTTTAGAACAATCTTCAAATGGTCTTGCTTTTTGATTCGTGTCATTTCTGTTTGGCCTTTTCAAAAACAAAGAAATTTTGTCTCTGGTGCCTCGGAGGCATTATTTGCACGGTTCATGCAAAGCAAAGGCAAATCAAGATGCACGCAGCAAGACTCCAGGGCACTGTGGCTGCTTGGTGAGCACCGCTGTCATTTAATGTCAAAGATGGCAAAGCGTTATGCAGCCAAGCTCCCCTGCTTTCTACATTTCCTTCTTTAAAGTCTGTGAAGAAAGAGTGACACTTTGACTTGTTAGCAGTTACAGCCTTTTATAGCAACCAAAGCCTAAGCCAAAGAAGAGTAACTATATTTGACTAATAGTAGTTGTGACTGATATTATAGAATAAACAGTGTAACAGGAAACAGCTTTAGATAGCTGTCTCTGGAGACTATTTCATTTAAAATCTCAGACCTTGGGCATCAAGACAATAAACGTCCTACTATATCATTTACATTGATGAATTAACGGCCGCAATATCCTTAAGTAACAAGGTGAAGAGATTCTGAAGTTGATTGTGAAAGACGTACAGAGTTTGTTCAGGCATGTGAAACAGCATTGCTCTTTGTAGACCGGATCCAAATTTATTGGATGGTTGTCTGTGAAATACACATAGAGGCTTTACTGTTACTGCTAAATAAGCACAGAACACGATCATGATCATGATTGGGACATAATAATCAAAGCAACAGATATGCCTTATTTATTTGTTTGTTTGTTTGTTGGTTTGTTTATTCAATTAGTGAGATAGGACAGAGTCTGGTTAAGACCAATTATGAACTCAAAATAATGTTGTAGAAGTTCAGGAGATGAAGAAAGTTCTTTTTTGTTTGTTTGTTTGTTTTTTTGCCAGATGATGATATTTGAAAAATGATAATGTGTAATATTCATTCATTCATTCATTTTCTACCGCTTATCCGAACTACCTCGGGTCACGGGGAGCCTGTGCCTATCTCAGGCGTCATCGGGCATCAAGGCAGGATACACCCTGGACGGAGTGCCAACCCATTGCAGGGCACACACACACTCTCATTCACTCACGCAATCACACACTAGGGACAATTTTCCAGAGATGCCAATCAACCTACCATGCATGTCTTTGGACCGGGGGAGGAAACCGGAGTACCCGGAGGAAACCCCCAAGGCACGGGGAGAACATGCAAACTCCACACACACGAGGTGGAGGCGGGAATCGAACCCCGACCCTGGAGGCGTGAGGCGAACGTGCTAACCACTAAGCCACCGTGCCCCCATAATGTGTAATATAATGTGTAAAAATAATAATAATTAAAAAAAAATCTCTGGTCTGGATCACACCCACTTTTGGTTCAATTCCGAGCAAAGCTACAGAAACGTGATGGCGACATCGCGTTACCTTGCTACAATCCTAAGACTGAAGAAAGTTAATTGTTTGGAGAGTTTGTGTTGAATAAAATTTAACATAATATTCCTTTTGCAATGTAAACAACCTGGCTGTGAAATGTTAGCAGGTGAAAAACTAAAGGCAAGACAAAACAAGATGAAGCAGAAACCTGTCAGTTTCTTTGTGTCATTTTTATATGACATTCCAGCACTGCCTACCCTACGCTAAATTCCAGTTCGCATGGTTTAATCAGCTCTCTCATTCCTCATCTACTCATCTCAAGGTGAGACAAAATGCAGGAGACAGACACAGTGGTTAAACGTGAGGAAAATGCTTGAGCCATCCGACAGGGCTGTGTGGTGTCGCAAAAGCTAATCGATGAGACGCGAGTGTTATGACATCACTAGTTGCTGTGGCAACAGCAGCACGCAGACGGGGCTTATCTGCTTGGCAGGCTGAGTGCTTGTCAGACAGGGCGTTGCTTGTTGTTCTCACCGCCTGCCTAAAGCCACGGTAGCTGCCAGTGTCGGACAGATTTCAGCAGCCGTGCTAACGTGTACGCTGATATCCACAGGCCAAAGCCATCTGCACTTCTTCATCCTATGACACGAAAGTACGTTTCGATGAAAATCCGTGTCAGTGGATATCAGGATCATTGTCTTTTCTTTTTCTAGTGAATCAGTGTGTAGAGACATTTATTCGAGGTCATTGGTTAAATATGGTTTAAGGATTAATAAAGGATCAGTGCAGTAGTCATAGTAGTTTTCAGCTAAAAGTAATATATAGATGTTAATTATCTGGATAATGTATACACTTTTAGATCTGCTGTGTTCAAGAAAAACCATTCACCTCAACAGTCTGTAATGAACAGTCAGAGAATTTTTTTTGTGTGCCATAGCAGATGTTTTCTTCCAGCAACACCATGCTGCTTGGAGGGTAAAAGTTTTTGGCTACAGTTAGCACTGTAAAAACAAAAAAATTACAACATTCATTTTATTGTTTTAGTTTTAGTCGGTCTTAATTTTCATAAGCAAGCATGCCATGCAAGATAATTGCCTCGAAATATATTATGCACAGGGCCAACTGCATAATTGTGTATGCTTTGAAATCGGATCGTTTCCTTATCATGACACCTTTTATAATATCTGCCTTCGTCTACCAGCCCACCATCGAGTGATAAATTTAATTGCCTAAAACCGAGTCTTTAGTGGTGAAAGAAAGATAACAGAAAGCAATTATGATATTAGTACCACTTAACGGCCTACGAATTATCCATTTCTGATTATCGCAAGCTGTCACTGAGAAAGAGTGACGCAATTGTGATTCAGAAGGGGGGTTTGTTTCTCGACACCTGAACACACACCGCTGATACACAATCGACAATGCTTCATATGTAATAGGCTCATTAACGACGGAAACAACCTCATCTTGTGCAGACACTCATAAACACAATATTGTGTTACTGAATTACTAGCCACAATAAGGTTACATGGGAAAATCCAATTAAAGCACAACTGGGTTATTTAGCTATTTGTCAGATTAATAGCAAGTTAATGGAGATGAAACAAAACACAATACGAGATTTCGCCACAGTTTGCCACTTTTGGAAGTTTACTGAATGTAGAATGCTCTTGCACTGCATATTGTGACGGAACTCTTCTTATCCGTGTGTGTGATTGTTTGTTTTAGGCCAGTGTGCATGTGGACAGTGCACGTGCCATCCACCAGGAGACAGCCGTGTTCATGGCAAAAACTGCGAGTGTGATGATCGGCAGTGTGAAGACGTGAACAAAGACATCTGCGGTGGTATGTAGTGCACACAGAAACACTATAGACACACAATGCACAAAGGATTACCAAGGACAAACACTGACAACAATGCCATCCTAGATAAACTGTGATATACCATACCACGGTGTGTGTGTGTGTGTGTGTGTGTGTGTGTGTGTGTGTGTGTGTGTGTGTGTGTGTGTGTGTGTGTGTGTGTGTCATGAGAACAGGACCTCCAATTACACCTTTTTCCTTCTTTTTTATTCCTTTTTTTTTTTTGAGCCTCTTCTCATTATGCAGCTTGGATCAGTATTAGAGAACTCTAGCATTAAAAAGATGTCATTAATAATTTTAATATTCTCAAAAAAAAAATTAGGTGAGATCAAAATGAGGGAATGTTTTCTGTATCCTGAAGTGCAGGCCAAACTGCACCAGACCGAGACATTAAGGTACCAGACAGCTTAGTTTCAGTGGGACTCAATGGGCTGTTGTGATGGAAAATGTGAGCAATTCCACATGAGCAAACAGCTAAATATGGCTGCTACTGTCTTGTCTATGATAGACTGCTCAATAGCTTGTAAACCACACGATCCTGATCACGTCCATGTCATGTCATTTTCCAATAGCTGAGATGTGCAGTCAATTAATAGCTTTTAATAATCCCTGAGTCACTTCTGTCAACATCTTTTTACCGTGTCTCATATTGACTAGGCTTCAGGAGTAGTGATAATGATTAGGCAATCAGTCACTCTGTACAGACCCTGCCCTAGGATGTGGATACACAGAAGGAAGAGGTACGCTTCAGAGATCAGACGTTAATGATTTCCTAAAGATGTGAAGAAGAATCCAATCAATGTAGCACTTCACGAATCATGCGGGGCAGCGACTTCATTCCCTCTGCCCTCATTTAGCCGATATTTATTTCACCGATCCATATATACACAGTATAGATCAACTAAAAGTGACCTGGGAAGCAAAGGGTCTAGTGTGTTGAGTCAGTATATCTCTATTTGATCAGATACGGACTAAAATGTATGAATTGAATTTGTGACAACTCTAAAAGTTCTCAGGTACAAAAATGTAAACTGATTTAAAAAGTGATAAAACAAAACATAGACTTTACTTCTTAACTGACTTTAACTTTGTAATTGTTTACCTTCATATAAATACCCAAGACTCTAAAATCAGGTGGTGAAAATCAGTGCCAACGCTGATAAATCGCAGAGACGTCGACGAGCTCCCATGTCTTTACCCGAGTGTTCACTACAGACAAGTTCACTACATGTACTCCAGGGGCAAAGAACCTTGTCAGGTCTAAACCTTACCTCAGTTTTAATGTGGAATACATATCGTCACCCCTTGGAGTGGGTGCAAAAGTGTGTGTGTGTGTGTGTGTCACATGCACTGGGTCTCCTGTACACAGAGCCAGAGGCCAGATGGCTGTAATCACTTGCCATGACTTTCACTCTTAGGCCAAGGAGATTATTGTCTTTTATTCCCTCTGCATCCCTCTTCCACTGGCGTCAATGTTCTAGGCATAAATAAAAGCCTGTTAGAAAACACTCACCACTTTAAGAGCTCTAAATAAGCAATGCCTGGACTGAAAGTGCCAAAAAGAGAACTTAATGTTACAGTGCAATAATTACATGGGATGAAATGGGTAATTACTGTGTCTTTATACAGTAAGTAATAGTAGGTGCAGATGGACATGTACATACATATTCTATCATGTATAATAAAAATCAGCTGTTCATGCATTTCATGCTAAAATTCATATATTTAGGCATAGTCAGTTGGTAAGATTTAATCATTATTATATTCATTTTTAACATTATATTGTGGTGCTTTTTTTTTTTTTTTTACATTTGCGTTCAACTTGCAAACTACAAAAACAAGGATTACTTTTAACTAGTGCAGTATTTTCTATGGGGGCACGGTGGCTTAGTGGCTAGCACGTTCGCCTCACACCTCCAGGGTTGGGGGTTCGATTCCCGCCTCCGCCTTGTGTGTGTGGAGTTTGCATGTTCTCCCCGTGCCTCGGTGGTTTCCTCCGGGTACTCCGGTTTCCTCCCCTGGTCCAAAGACATGCATGGTAGGTTGATTGGCATCTCTGGAAAATTGTCCGTAGTGTGTGATTGCGTGAGTGAATGAGAGTGTGTGTGTGTGTGCCCTGTGATGGATTGGCACTCCGCCCAGGGTGTATCCTGCCTTGATACCCGATGACGCCTGAGATAGGCACAGGCTCCCCGTGACCTGAGAATAGTTCGGATAAGTGGTAGAAAATGAATGAATGAATGAGTATTTTCTATGTTTAAAATCCAATATGCAAATTATGAATCAGATTTGTTTACTATTCTTTTATATTTAATGATAAGTTTACCAGGTCAATTCCTTTATAACCATAGTTCACCATTTTATAATGGCTATTCCAGCATGTGACAAAATACGTCGTCTCACTTCGTTCCATGAACGGTTCAAAGAATCCAGTGTATTTCAGTGAGCTCTTCAGTGGAGCTCTTTCGGGATGTAGTTGAATGGCAGATTTGCAGCAAGAAAGCAGCTGAACAAATCTGAAACTATGACGTGATGTAATCATGTTACCATGGACCAGATTCTCAGCTTGTAGAACCCATGCCAAGAAGACTTCTGACTGCTTTGGGATTTCTAATGAAGTGAAACTAACTTTATTAATTTTGCCCATGATATTCAGTTGGTAAACTGAAACCCTTTCTGGTTATTACTGGCCATGTTTAGATAGCACGGACACTTTTACAATGTTGCAGCAGTACTACAGAACAAACGACACACTCAGGCAACAGAATTGTATATCCTGTAAGCGCATTGTAAGGAAAGTGCCTTCACCTTCATCACCTCTTTTCATACATGAGCTTGCTTATGAAAATGATTGTCCAGCGTCACTAGACAATGATGTACTACATGATACAGAACAAAGGACACAATCAGTCACCAGAATCCTTTAAGTGATTCCAAAGCACATGCAGCTCACACAAATTCAGTACATTAGTCAGATCACACTCTTTGAGTCAAGACCATTAGAGAGTATCTAAGGGATAGCTGTTTGGTTGTGATTGTGTGGTGTGTGATGCCTTGTAACATACAAGGCAGATGTGACTCCTTTTGAATGGAGGATGCATTAATAATCCTGTGCGCTTTCCTCGGGCTCACTGTGTCATATTCCTGTGTGACAGTAGCACAGGGGCCCGGCGGGCACATTCGACCCACTGGCCTGTCTGGGCATGCCTGAAAATGGACTTGAAATATGCATGAAGCTCCGCTGATGCAGATTAGAACATGTTATCACAGGAAAGCTGAGGAACACGTTCATCCTCCACTAATGCTGATTCAGCCCACACACTCCCTCCAGTTCCTCTCACAGACACTACAGAGAGCCCTGTGACTCTCTCACTGGTGAAAAGTTAATATAAGCTAATCGCTGGCTGATTCAGTTGGAGAGTTAGCATTTAAAAAGAAGTGTGCACTCAAATTATAAGGGGTTTTATACGTGTTTTGACACAGTGAGCCATGATACTAATGCATAAATTCATTGCAGATTTCAGGACTCAATTATTGTATCAGCATTTAAATACAGTGTCAAATACATACATTTTTCCAAGGCAGTAGTCGCATGCATAGTCATGCAGGGGATTTCGTTCGTTGCTTCAAAGCAAGGCTTGAAGACAGCATGTACATACAAATTGCATTCACAGCTTCGGTAATGTGGAATCACAGGTGCAGTTTAATTGAAAGGGTCGGGGGTGCCACTCTTCCAAAGCAATTAAATGCTCTCATAGGCTGACTGATTGGGCCAACCAAGCATGCAGCCTCACCAACAGCACACTCCAGCCTTTTTAACCTCATCCCTTGAAAATAACGCTGGATAAGAGGAAGAAGACTAGCAGGTTTTCATGGTATCTATATAATGTGGGGCTTTTTTTTGGAGGGGGATACTTCTCCTCAGTCACTGATAGCTCTCTAACAGATAGACTTGAATTCAGTGCTTTCTTTGAGACACATGAAGCCAGTGCCTCATGTGTAGTATATCATTTGGGACACAACTACAGTGTCACTAGACAATCAAGGTTATATGTGAGCTCATGTATTATATGGTACATAATACATGAGCTCACATATAACCTTGATTGTCTAGTGACACTGTAGTTGTGTCCCAAATGATATACTACACGTTATACACTTACTCTATGCAATGTGTGTTTAGTACAGTATATGACTGTTAGAAGCGTAATATTGTCTCAGATGAAACACTAATGGTTTATACTGAATAACCAGAAGTAGAAGGTGGGTCCTGGTCAATGGCATATGGTGTCAAACGCACATAATGAGACGCCACTAGCTTTAGCAAAATACACTGAATTTTAAAAATGTTAAAAAACAAATCACACAATGTGAGCTAATTAAAAAGACATTTGTAAGGTGTATTGTCCAAAAGATTGTCATAGGCCATCTTGAAATTTTTTTCATCCAGCATCAGTGCCTGGTAGCCCTGCCCCTTCTTCCACTATGTATGCAAAGCTGTGTGTTTCGAGTGCATGAAGTGTCCAACATTCCACAATTTGCTTGTTTTTTTGTTTTTTTTTGAGGAAATAAGTGCATCATCTGGGTAGAATCTTCTTGTTAGAATTTTTATCGTGAACACACTACTCACACTATTAATACTACAAAATGAATAGGGTAGTATTGGACAAAAATGTCAGCCTTACCCCAGACTCCTCGACCAATTGCTCCCTCAGCCCCTGGACAAAGATGTCTGATGAAACCTTGAGATTTGATCTCCTGACAACAGATTCAGCACTTTTCTATTGCACCACTCACCAGCGCTATATCTTCATTATATTATTTTATCCACAACTAACATAATGATGTTTTATAGTGACGATTTTTCTTTTTCCCATCTTACAGACACACCTCCTCACTGTACGTCTTTTCATTTTATACTGAGTTGAACTTTAATATCCAGGAAAATATACATTTCTCTGCCCAGTTAAATCTTGAGGGAATCCTTGAAATTGTGTGAGAGAGGAAGCAGCAGTAGCTGCAGGTAGAACTCTATTATTCACTGTTCATTTCCCACTGATTCACAGACTGTCCCTCCAACAACAGAGAAACTCCAACCTTCACAGCCTTTGAAAAGTGTTTCATTTACTCCCTGCCAACACTCATACAGCCACAGCATCACATTTCCTCTGTCCTGCTATAAAGCCCACAGACAGGGACAATCCCGAACCCTGAAATGGACAGAGTCGGTCAAGAAACTTAGGAAACTTATTTCTGAATTATTCATATTCAATTTTGTTGTTGTACTGCTGTATGAGAGAATCAACAATGGTGACTATACATATGAACATACTAAATATTCAAGCCTACTTATGTGAGGTCCACAATAATATTAAGTTTTAATGTGAGCACATGTTAATCCAATACTGGAATATACGGTGCACAGTTATAGAATTTAATTTGAAGAAACATTTCAAATTGTTTCCAAACCCTTTTCACTCAGATTCAAGTTAACTTTATTTTAATGTAAAGCTATGACCAAAAAAAAGATGACTTAAACCATCTAGCCAATCAGCTGAACAACTAATCACCCAACAAAAAATAAAGAACTAACTAGTCAGCCAACAACATAAGCAACAAACCAACTAGTTAAACAACCAACCAGCTATCTAGGTAAACAACCAAATAACTAGCAAACGATACATCCATAATAACTAACTAACTAACTAACCAACCAGCTAAACAAACACAACCAACAAAGCAAGCAACTAAACCGCCAAACAATCAACTAAAAGATAAAAACTAAATAAACACTACGTAATTATTTAGCTTCAAACTCTGTTACTGTAAGTAGTTTAACCCAAGACTAGTTGTGCAAATTAGTGGGCCAGTAATAATGATGTAAAAATAATTTAGAGTGTACAGTTTAGTTGACAATGGTGACAAAACATAGGTGATTACGTTATATAGCCACCATTAGGCCAATTGGGTCCATCTTACTTCTGAATAGTGGAAATGAGTTATGTTTATATACAGATATAAGTTTTAATTCTTTGCATCTTTACATGGTTTTTCTTTTGGTGCTTGAACTATTAAAAACAACAACAACAACAATAAAAAAAAATAATAATAGTAATTATTATTATTATTATTATTATTATTATTATTCAAATCAAATCAAATCAAATTTTATTTGTCACATACACAGAGTATGACATGCAGTGAAATAATAATCATAATAATAATAATAATAATAACAATAATAATAACAATAATAATTGTTATTATTATTGTTATTATTATTATTATTATTATTATTATTATTATTATTATTATTATTATTATTATTATTATTATTATTATTATAGCTGTGTAACCTAAGCTGTGTATTCATCACAGAATCACACAGGACATTTATAGCCCTATTAAGCAACTCTGAGTATGTTTGGCAAGCCAGACTTTCCTGTGGATCTATGTCTAACCTATGACTCCAGCTGAGTAGCTATTATTAAAGCCCAGCACCACAACATCATAGCTCTTGGATCAGTCAAAATTTTGCATTGTTTTTGTTGTGTTAATTGGTGAGGAAAATGATGTGTGTGTACTGTATATATATCTGTGTGTGTGTGTGTGTGTGTGTGTGTGTGTGTGTGTGTGTGTGTTTGTGTGTGTGTGTGTGTGTGTGTGTGTGTGTGTGTGTGTGTGTGTGTGTGTGTGTGTGTGTGTGTGTGTGTGTGTGTGTGTGTGTGTGTTTGTGTGTGTGTGTGTGTGTGTGTGTGTGTGTGTGTGTGTGTGTGCGGTCCTCCTCCCCTCAGGGCATGGCTTTTGCTCGTGTGGCCGCTGTATTTGCAGTGATGGATGGTTTGGAAAGCACTGCCAGTTCCCCCGTAGCTGCAACATGACTGACGAACAGAGCAAGAACTTGTGTGAGACAGCCCACGGTGTCATGTGCTCCGGAAAAGGTAATACAGAGCTCACCCAGTGCTGCACTTTATTCATGACAGCAAAGGTGGGAGAGATCAACTGTGGTGCTCCACTTTACCTGTCATGGTGCAATGGAAGTGCAGCAATCATAAAACACAAGTGTAAGCTATAAAGTTAGAATGCACCGTAGAGAATGTCTTTGGTTGTCTGCAGCACACTGTAGCTTTTTATGGAAATGGATGGAGAGGGTCTACCACAGAGCACTCTGCCTCCTTTCATGCAGTGCTGCTACAGTCCTTGGCATTTAGTGCATGCATTATGCAAGACATTTTAACTGAAGCCTAACTAAAGATCTACTGAATAACATATCATAGTGTCGTGGCTATTCAATTCATTTTTAATAAGCATGCAATGCCTTTTTTGTTAGCATGAGGGTTGTTGTGTGAAGGCCTTCTTTGGAATATAATTGTAATTGTAAAGTCTATTTTTTTTAATGACACAATTCTCTCATGAAGGTCTGTCTAATTTGTTATTTGAGGATGAGGATTTCTATCTGACCGAGTAGTAATCAGGTCTCTTCTGTCATTCAGCAATAACTGTATAATTCAGCTAACTACAGCGTATTAAACCTTTAACGAGCTGCTTTTATTTACCCGAGCTGTTAGCAGAAATGTTACAGATACGTTATTGCGATGGTTGTATATTAAATGAACCACTATAACAAGCCTAAGCATATGCTTTCAGGCTCTTGCCACTGCGGGAGGTGCATCTGCTCGCCACAGGAATGGTACATTTCAGGCGATTTCTGTGAATGTGATGACAGGGAGTGTGACCAACATGATGGTTTGATCTGTACAGGTATGTATAAAAGTTATATGTATGGTGATCTGGTAAACCTGTTAAACTCAAATTTGACTTTTTCTATCTTTACCATACTGTACTTTTAGAAAATATAACATATTTTTGGAAAACATTCCAAATGGTGTAGACGAAATTTGGTGATGTACTGAACTTTTATTAATTGTCTAATTATGTACAATTAGAAAGCAACCGTGC
This sequence comes from Tachysurus vachellii, assembly GCF_030014155.1. Lineage (NCBI taxonomy): Eukaryota > Metazoa > Chordata > Actinopteri > Siluriformes > Bagridae > Tachysurus > Tachysurus vachellii. The sequence continues at coordinate 8,817,239 of NC_083467.1, read as the reverse complement.
CAGTATGCCTAAAGATTTTTAGAGTTTTAATTGCTAGCTTGCTAGCTAAGCCTGTGTTCCTTCCATAGAGAATGTCAGGCGTTGATCAAGTTGTTGGTTATGTGCCATGGTGAAATTGTATTAATACCAGCTGTCAGATGGTCCACAATGCACATACACCATTGGATGCACTGAAGAGATGACATTGAACACAGTAGCAACGTTTGAATGTTAATAATGTAACTATCTAATAATGTAGCCTACAATACATAACTTACTCAATTAATTAACTATTATTTCAGCACCAGTGTGTCTGACATTTTCCTCGTGTGATCAGACTAATTAGACAGACATGGATGATGTTCATGATTAAAGAGTTTACTTGATTTCCATCACAGATTTATCAGCTTTGATAAAGTGTCACATAATTAAGTAACGGTTAAGAATGTCGATGTCGACACAGTGTTTGCTTCATATAAGCAATCAGAATTCTCAGGAAAATATTACATTACGTTAAGGTGTCGCACCAAGAGTTACAGGAGATTAAAATCCCCTCCAAAAGTGCAGACATCTAAACTACAGCGGATTTTAGACTTTGGCTTTGAGATACAGATCTTAGATTAGTTAATTGGACATTTTAGAATGTGGTTTAAAAGAATTCATTGTTTTTATTGACAATTGTCTTTATGAACCTGTAATAATGTTGAACGGTCAATAAAAACAAACAAACAAATGAATGAATAAAAATCAATTTAACCGTAATCATTTCAATATAACAGCAGAGAAATCTATGACTCCAAATCTGATTTATAATGTAAATATAATGAACTCTTATATCAAGATCATTTCCCATATTTTTCCAAAACTAAAATGGAGTATAACATAATATTAACACGATATTAACCAGAATAAATAATATTAAATATAGAATAACTGCTTGATTAGTGGGACTTCTGAACAGTTTGTCAGTCTGTAGACCACAAAAAAAAAAAATGAAAACAACTAAAATATATTTATTATTTATTTTATTTAATGTATTACATAGTAAACTATAAACAAATTAAATAGACAAATTTAAATGTGACATTTCTCTTTTTACGTTTGGGCATCTTTTGGATTTCAAATTTCTACAAATACTTCTGATTGATATATTTCAGTTTAGGAAATCCCATAGTTTGCATAATATACAGCAGAAAGCTTTGCATACACATAAAGACTTAGAAATTGTTTGCATAGACATATAGACACCTTCACACACTGTCTGAAACACACACACTCATTTCTTGGCCTGACTGCAGCATGTTGTGTTTTGGTGACAGGTTTAGGTTTGTTTGAATGTTACTTTAATTTCATATTTGGATTAGACATCTCAGTACCAAGCCAATAGCGATCTGTCCAATTAGTAAAGCCTCACTGACTAATTCTCTACTGCTGATTAAGGCTTTGGCTGAGGTCCAACAGGAAACAACCTCTGGGGACAGTTGCAAATTTCCTGACCACAACTTAAGTAGTATTTATTATGGCTCAGATCTTTGACCTCTGGACGGCTGTTTTGTTTAAAAGAACTTATTGCATTGTCATTCAAGCAATTATTTTGTTCCTCCCGCACAAACAGTAGAAACAAGCGATGACACATTATCGACAAATAGAAGTTATAAATACCTGTTAAATGTCAGTGATTAGCATATTAGTGATTAGGGCGTATGCCACAATTAGCATATGCATAATGATTATTAAATTCATCTTCATATGTTTCAAAGGTAATACTGTCTTTTGATGAGACAAAAATGCAAATACAAACAAGAAGGCAGTGATTTGAATTTCCTGGGGCAACAGTAACGCACCCAACCTTTATAACCATAATGATGTAAAATGTATCTGCCAGGTTCCGAATACTAATTTCACATCCATACATTTCATGGTTTCTCCAGCTGAGATTCTCATTACCCATAAATTGATGAGTGATGTGGAAAATTCAATGTATTAGGAATGCCTGGTGCACGATTTCATGCCCCATGGATTAAAATTCCAACTGTTTCGTTGGTGATGTGAAGCATCTTCACCAAGAGTAAAACCTCTACCTCAACTAATAAAAACCTTCAGTGCAGTCATATATTGAACATTTGCTACCTTTTTCTGGATCAAGTACAAACACTTCTGCTCGCTGATATGCTGTGTCTGCTTATGCAAGAAAGGATCTGAAGTCAGGACTGGGGTAGCATACTGTAGATTAGTCAATTAGTCAATTAATACATTTAATAAACACTGATGTTGGCAGATGTCATCTAGCTGGGGTTCATACTGTTTGTCTAAACATATTATAGACAAAGACAAAGCCCATTCACACAGTCAACCGCAGATGACCATACTGGGAAAAGTCTCTAATTTTTATTTTTTTTGCTTTACTGAACAGTAAATGTCATTTTCATATCACGCTGCATGAATAAAATGCATGCATAAAATTCTTAACACAGTCTTTTTTTTTGTCTTTAGACACTAAACAAAAAGTCCTAGGTTAGAAAAATTCTATTCTTTACTATCCAGTCCATCCATCAATCCATCCATCATCCATTTACTTTAGTGCTTATCCTATTCCTAGGTTCATAGGAAAACTGGAGTCCATCCATCCATCCATCCATTCATTTGCTATAGCGCTTATCCTATTCATAGGGTCACAGGAAACCTGGTGACCATCCATCTATTCATCCATCCATCTTTCCATCTATCCATCCATCCATCCATCCATCCATCCACCCATCCATCCATCTGTTGTAGCACTTATCCTACTTATAGGATCACAGGGAACCTGAAGTACATTCATCCATCCATCCTTCCATCTATCCATCCATCCAGCCATCCATCCATCCATCCATTCAACCATCCATCCATCCATTTGCTGTATCACTTATCCTACCAATAGCGTCACAGGGATCCTTGAGTCCATCCCAGGTGACTCAAGGCACAAAGGGCGTGAATAGGGGCGGGAAGGTAAAGGGGAGGGAAGGGGTGTAAACCCATCACAGGGTAAAATAACACACACTCGTTCACTAGAGACAATTTAGAGATGCCAATCAGCCCAGGACGAAGAGAAAACCCTTCAAAGCACGGGAAGAACATGCAAACTCTAAACTCTAAACCTTCAATCCAAGCATTGCAAAGCTAGTCACCATGTCTCCCAAAGAGCTAATCCTAATCAGCTAATTTATAGTTAGATCAGTGGTGCATTGCAACTCCTAGAGGCCAATCCAGATTGGTATTTAGTACTTCAAACCTCCAAACTTCCATCCATCAAGCATTTCAATAACTGGTTTATTCGTAAATAGTGCACACAGGTTTGTATATTTGCACATCCATTGTACCAATTGCCTCCCTTTCATCATTAACATTGAGGCTGGGAATATAGTGTAGATAATCAATACTGAGCTAGAAAGAGGAAACATAAGGAAAACTGATCTTAAGTCACTCATTTGTGACACAGTTGGTCAGCGTTAAAACTGGGTAAAGCATCCAGTCCGGTCAAACAGCAGGGTATTAACAACAGAAGAACAGTTTGTCTCAGTAGAGTGATATAGCAATTTCCCACAGCAGCCTCCACCTGCAGCAAGCCAGCCAGGTGTATTTAGGTCTGCAAGGAGACTCACTGGTTCTCCTTCAAAACTTCTCAGTAACAGTCCTTTCACAAAGCCAGGTTCAGCAGTCATGTCATAAACGAAAAATAAAAAGAATGAAAAACTGAAAATCTCATGAACAGGCAACATCACACAACCTGCAAAGCCAAGAGAAAATGTGAACAGAATAATTCAGCATCTTTCTTCTGTATTCCTAGACAGGAATTCCAGCTCTATATATAAAGCCAACCCAGATCACGTCTCACCCAGAGTTTTTTTTATTTTATTTGCAGTTAGATGTGTACTGCACTGATATTGAGCACTGAAATCTTGTAGACGGTTGTGACGAGATGACTCATTTAATTTCCTGCTCCTCTTCTCACATCCTGTTCCAGGAAATGGCATGTGCAACTGCGGAACCTGCGAGTGCTGGGACGGCTGGACAGGGAACGCCTGTGAAATCTGGGTGGGAGAAGAGTACTAACATCTTCCAAAGACTGTTTGTTTGTCAGAAAAGTGCTGCTCAATATTACTTATTCAATGTTAGCTGGGAAGAAACCTTGCTTCACGTATATAACAGTATTCATTGTACTGGTTACAAATCTCCTTTATTAAAACAAGTTTTCCTTTTTTATTCAATTCAAACAAATAAGAGCAAGAGACATTTGTCTAAAGACACGTTACCTTGTAATTCTTTTTTTTTTTGTATTACAACTATATGTTACGAAATGTGTTTATATATATATATATATATATATATATATATATATATATATATATATATATATATATATATATATATATATATATATATATGAATGCATACACACACTTCACTAACGCCACAAAGGAGGATGAAGGTACATGGGCAGGATCCAAACAGTGTGTTTTATTACTGATGTGATTATTTGTCAGAGCATCATCTGGGTGTATATGAGTTTGTTACAGTTCTGCCTCAATCAAAAATGTTTAATAGATGAAAACCCTGCACTCAGGTGAGTGATACTACAATTACACCATGAAATTTACTTCAAATTTATATTGTATAACTCAAGAGAAGATAATAACACTTCAGTATAAGAGGTTAAATATTAGATAGAATTTCATAGCAGCAGTTATTAAGAAGTTAGGAGCAGCTACGGAAGAGGTTGTCAATCCCAGCGAGGTATTTCCGAGGTTCTACGGTTTACCTTAAAAATTAAAAGTTTCAGGTTTATAACACCAAAAAAGTCAAAAATGGTAACTACTATGGAACCAAGCACTGATGTGTCTTATTTATTATTCATGAACTAAGTCACGTTAGTCGCTTCAGACGTTTTTCAAGCAAGAAATGTTTATGTAGCTGGATCTTTCCCCAATTTAGTCAAGTTCTTGCGATCTACAGTAAAAGGTACAAAATGTGAGAACATGAAATAAAGCACTGGGTGTTAAGGCTGCTCAATAACCGCTCTATTCATTTCTATACATAGCCAGCTGTAATTTCCTGTGTAATATGTGTCCTCCTATACTGAAGTGTTACTGAAAACCCTGAAAATAAGTTACCGTGAAATGTTGCTAGGAGAATAAGAAAGAAAACAGCATGTCTGCAATTGTATAAAGCTCTGCAATAAACCACTTTGACATAAACTGCCATAACTCTGTTAAATATATTAATTTTGCACTTAGAAATTGGGTGTAATATGTAGACAGGTCATTTAAAGAGAAATGCCCATGCTTGCATGTTCACACATTGTATATAATAGGACAAAAGACCAGGAAGTACGAAAATAAGTGAATTAAGACCCACAATGTTCACTATTAGCCAACAGTTTGATCATCAAAAAAGGCTGAGTGCAGTAATATACTGCACAGAATATTGCATTAAGGTTCTTAGTGACGTTACAGTACACCTTTATATAAATATTTTATTCAATATGTTGTATCTGTGTATACAACAAACACAAACTGTACAGTGCAGACAAACTCTTTGCATATATGTAAAATTAGCAGAACATACCAACATTTCTTGATACAGTACACATAGCCTACAACATGCATTTCTTAAATGCCATCCTCTTCCCATGCAAAAGATGAAGTCATGTAGACACTAATGACTGGAACCCAGGAACAGAACAAATGACAAGGACTTTGCCGAGAAAATAGGAACAAAGAGAAAGAAAAGAGTGAACAAAACATGTTATGTGGGAGATTTTTAGGATGAAAAGTGAAAAGACATCACCATACAGTACATCACCTGCATGGAACAGAACACAGAGGAGAGAGAGAGAGAGAGCGAGAGAGAGAGAGCGAGAAACCCAACAGACTGACAGATGTACATTTACTCACCAGTCATTTACAAAAATATATTCATCCTTTATAGGACTAGCCAACTGGTTTGAAGGGCAGCTTAGCCCAGCATGTAGAGTTCATCTGAAAGAATGATCAGTGTGTGTGTGTTGTGAATGTTGTGGAAGTCGGACAGCAGCTCTCAACTGGAACCATTCATACGCTTTACACTCCCTTTGTCTACGGCACTGCATTTCATTCTAGCAACACAGTTTTGTACAAATATGTAAGTCGAACTAATGTGCTTCGATACATCCTAATATAGAAAGTAGCTCATAATCCCAGTAAATTCCAGAAAATACAGGTCTTCAAATGAAGCCTTGGATATATTTGCAATTTAGCAGCCCAGCTTCAGTCTACATAATAACATTTTAAATCGTATTCATTAAACTATACGAGAGTCATTAAAGCAAGACAGGTTTAATATCAAATCTGATCAGAGATTTAGAAGCTCCTTGATCGTTCGCTAAAAGTCGTGAGTAAATGAGGACTCCGAATTGAAAGTGCTATGATTTCAATTGAGAGAAAGTAAGATGAGAGAACATTTGAATAACATGCCCATTCAATTCAATGCTGACTTAAACAGTCTAATGATCCATTGTACCTTTCCCATTTTTTTGGTCCTTAAGGAAAAGCATGCAGGTGATTAATTGCTAGGTACCCCACGTGTAGAATCAGATGAACTGTATACTCTAATGACTACAATCCCACCCATCCAGGATTTACTCAAAAAGGCAAAGTTTATTCCATTGTGAAGGTGAATATTTGTCACAGTGAGCAAAGAAGCAAAACTGGACAGAGTGGGTGAGGTTTTAGTGCTGCCTTCTGGATTCTCGGATGGATTGATAAACTTTGGTAAAATTCACAATCAAGATCGTTACAAAAGAATAGAAAGTGAGACGAGTGTTTATAGATTGACTAAGCCACTCTGTGTGTGTCTGTGTTTGTATGTGTGTGAGTGTGTGTTTGTGGTGTGTGTGTGTTGTGTGTGTGTGTGTGTGTGTGTGTGTGTGTGTGTGTGTGTGTGTGTTTTGGGGGCATGAGGCACCTTTAACCCAGCACAGACTGGGTACATGTTTTTGCATGCTGGGTTAGAGGTCATCACAGGCACACGATAGGCCAATATGAGCAGTACTGGACTCTGCATGCTGAGCTAGGAAAAAACTCTCCTTATTTAATTATGATAGCTAGTCATTATTATCATTAAATGTCTATTTTTAAAGCTTTTTAATTTTTTTTTTTTGTCATACAGTGAAGCCATTTCTTGATTTGCATCATATGTCATGAATAGAACACAATACTAACCTTGCCCATGCTTTTGTGGAACAAAAAGGCCCGTTAAGTGAACACCAGGATTGGCTGACAGTTCAGCACAAGGGGAGTGCCTTGACCTGAGGCCTACAAGGCCTATACATTGTTCCTAGAGCGTGTGCTCTAAGCTATCAGTAAAGAAAAATAGAATTTGGCTTCCTCTATATGCCGGCTTGGTGAAGATATGAGATATGTGAACACATACTATATAGGTATCAGGCGCCTCCATGCATTCAGGTCCATGCTCTGAGTGCAGGAGGGCAATGTGTGTTTGTGGATTTAAGGGTAACATTCCTAAGTAAATAATCAGCTTCCAGTGTCTCTTTCTAAACAACGAATCAAGAAAGAGAAACCTAAGCTAATTTGCTCTGTGGTGACTCCAGTCCTCCTGAATTACTTCCTGTAAGGTAGCCACCACTGCAGCTCAGTCCTGTGTGCGTGTGTGCATGTGTGTGCGTGTGTGTGCGTGTGTGTGTGTGTGCTGAATGTGTTCACATAAATGGATGTCAGGGTTGTTAGAAAAAAAAAAACATGTAGCCCCTGCAAAGGTTTTCTCTAGCACTGGACAAAGAGAAAAGAGTGCGAGTTTGACCAATGAAAGAGAAAGCAAAACAGAGAGAAAGTAAGGACTGAGCAGGAGACACAGGAAGAAACTCTATAAAAAAATTTTGAGGACAACAGTCCTGTTTTCTTGCAAGTCAGTCAGTAGTTTACTTCCCCAGAGCATAGCTGGTGTTCACTGTGTATAGAAAATAGATCTGAATTAGATGCTTCTGTTACAGGGCTCAAAAAATAGTCACGGGTGACCATCAGCAGGACAAAGATGGCCGCAGTTCAACGCGCCCACGGCCACCGTTCCGCTCTTCGTTCTCACTCTCGAAGGATTGTCACAGTCACAGAAAAATGGGTCTTGTTATTGTATGTGCAGGCTGGGTGGTGGAGGAACTGTTGGGGTGGGGTGGAGGGAGGCAGGGATGGAGGGATTGAGTAGGGGGCTAAAGGCATTCCATATCTGCTGGGGCATTCCATGGTGCGGGTTGAGCTGATTCATCCAGTCGAATCCTCCTTGTCGCTACGCTTGGCCACGCTTCTGCAATCGATTTGCCAAGTGGATGAAGAAAAAGTCAGAGGAGAGCAGAAAAAGGAGGAGAGGAGGAGAGGGGCTCATCTGGGCCATATCTGAACAAGAGAGAAGGAGAGCATGGTTCTCTCTAGGAGCCGAGGATGGGCTATGTGCTGGGTTTGCTAGCCTCCTTGCTGACGGGCTTGCCTCCGTTCATCACGGCTGGCTCATTTGTGCTTTTAGCGGGAGGTGCAGGTGCAGCTTTGGGTACAGTCTCTCCCACATCGTGCAATGATGGCTCTCGGTACATTGCGACTACAGGAGCAGAGCACACACACATACATACAAACACACACACATACAGAGAGAGAGAAGTGTGAACAATAGCCTAGGTGAAATAATGAGCCTGTAACTAACAAAAAGGCCAGCATAATTCCTCCCTTCTCCATTTACAAGCTTGAAAAGATGCTCGGTTGAGAAGTGAGCGTTCATTAGGCCAAGTCTGACAGAGCCTGTGTGACTTTGTCAGAGTTTAAGGCAGCCTGTCAGACAGGCACCAGACAGAATGCCACATTTCTGAAAAGAGGGGGGCCTGATCTCCCGGGATAAGTTCTCCTTCTTATATAACAGAAACTCGGCTTAGCTCTGCACCAAAAAGCCTTTGTTTCAATCCGAGACACTGCAGAGCTCCGATCTCTTGCATGCCTCTGGCTGCAAACAGGTGGCCTTTCTGCATTTGTGGCTATATAATGCACACATATCAGCATGTGAGAAAGTGGCCTGGGAGGCATGAGTCTCGTCTGCCGAGCCATAATAAAGTGTCGACATTTCTCATACAATGACAGGACAATCCTATCAGCTCCACACAAACCATGGCTGTAAATTTCAAAGGCCACTCATCATTACGAGCTACATTTCAAGCACGAAGCAAAACATCATGTGCCAGTCCAAGCATGAGGGACGATGCCTGTGGATTGGGTACAGAATTCTAGTAGAAAACTGTATGAATAAGAAGATTCCTGTACTTTTCTTTTCTTAACTTTATCAAATATAGTCCTTGGCACGCATACTTTATGTGACCTTTGAGTTAGCAACAGGTTTATATGAACTGATTTTGAATACAATAATACATACAGCTTCAATTGTAAAAAGAAATCACATGCATGAGTCCTGGTTTTCAAAATGTGCATAACAATGATAGTTACAGTGATGGAAATTTTATTTATTATTGCCTTCTAATAGCTATAACCCACTCACATTTGAATTCTAAGTGAAAGGTTTGGTATAAAAAGCTCCATATCTCCAACATATCAGAATAGTATAGATACTAAACCTGTATTGAAAGTGCTGAATATGTTCATGAAACTGCTGGAGTCAAAGCAAACCAGAGGGGAGCTGTGATCACCAACAAGGACCTGAGGCACTCATTACCTTCTAATGGTTTGGGCAGGAAGTGAGCAGCTGGTTTGGTTTTCTTCACTCGGTTGCCCTTCATTGCCTGGCCTTCTTTATTGAGACCCAGAAACCAGGCTCTCCCTGACTCCTGCTGCCTGTACAACATGGACGAGTAGATCACATAGTAGTTCTCAAACACCGACTCTTTGAACTTGCATTCGGCTGTAAAGAGTTCCTGTAAGAGACAGAGGTGAAAGTGCGAGAGAGAGAAAGAGAGATAGAGAGAGAGAGAGAGAGAGAGAGAGAGAGAGAGAGAGAGAGACAGATCGTTAATATTTTCTGTTGATTGGATGATCTGTGACTTTGACATATAGAAACTCAATAAAACAGCTATGGCATGGTGATGATGCCAGGTTTTGAGATGCCTGGTTTTCAATTTATTTTCGTTTTAAAAATGTTTATTTTCGTTTTAAAAACGTTTTAAAAACTTTAATTCTCCAAGCAGGAGAAGCTCAAAGAACACAAGATCTCTTGGGATTCAGCACCATGACCATCCGTCTTATCTGCCCATGAAGGATACAAATAAACTGTGGTGTAAAAGCTTGATGCTTCACCAAACAGATGTGTTCACCAATACCGGTAGGTTTTTCGACAGATGTGTCGTTTCCATGTTTAACCTAAATTTAAAATGGATTGCTGGTTGTTCAAATGGACTTTAATACTGTCTCAGATTCTTACATTTTATTGCTCTAAGCTTGCTAAATATATAATATTACCTATTAGATGTATTATATTGGCATGAATACTACAACAAAGATGTAATAAGACATTTAAAAAAAAAAATCCACAGACAATGACAATGCTATCGTTCTTCATGAGCGGCGCTGAATTCTGAACAATGCCTAATAAAGCCGTTCATATTCAATACCAGGCTATCGCTCTTTATTCTGTGTCATTGGTGAATGCTGCGTGTCTCGTATATTGCATTACCTTGCAATTTATTGCATTGATTAAAGTTTGTTGGCTCCGTCTGTCAGTTCAATAACTCTGTTACTTCATAAATCCAGGAAACACTGTGCTTGTTGCCAGCACTGAAACAAGTGTGCTTACTTACACATGCTAATAAATTCCACAATGTTATATAATAAGAGGTAATAATGGTCCTGTTGGATTAAAGACCAGATCCATCATGACTTGATGCAGAATAAAAGTTGTAAAGCAAATCCATGCTGTGCCAAAACCAATCAGATATAATTGAGGCAGGTTAATATAGCGATAACTCTGTATTACCGGCCAGTTAAGACACGACTGATATTTAATTTGTGCCAAGCTTAAAACAGTGTAGTAAAACACACAGGCTTTCCCTTTTACCTGTTTTCCTTTCTTTAGATGAAACCTTACAGAATCAGGATCAGGACAATCTTTTATTATAAAGTGTTTGTATTAACTAGCATGTTGAAGAACTATGTCTAAATTCCCACCTGCTTATTTTTATCTTCTTTTCAAACGCAGACAATCCCACAGTGAGCTCTGTTTATTGCTTCTTGTTAAATTGTTCCCTGTCAGCTTCAGACAACCAGTAGCTTTAGTTTCGGGGAGGAGAGGATGCAGGGACTAAGTGGCACATTGGGGAGATGTGATGGCTGACTGAATGGGAAGAAATTGCATTATGTAAGGGAGTTGAACTCGGATGTGTTTTGGAGGGTTCTCCAGTCCCCTTGATTAAACACTAAAGGGAGGTTACATTGACTTCACCAGCTCTGCGTTCATCCTCAAGCAGCATATAATGCAGGTGTATCATTTTTCAACTCTGTGTTAAACCCCTCCGGAGTGTGTAGCTCTGCAACGCAATCTCTGCCACAGTCTTGATCTTATGAAGGATCCTCTTGCAATGTCTCACCACACCCATGGGCTTAAGGTTTCCTCAGAGCATGTCACCGAGACATCTGACTCCAGAGAAGATTTCATTTCTGCCATCATGAGTTCTGTGGTAACATCTAAAACTATTTGTTATGCATATCATACACTATATTCCAGTTTCAGCACTAAATCCAAATGTTCTTTGAAACACTTCCATTCACTGTATGTGAGAAATATATATAGAGGCACCCTGAAGTGCCTGCATTTGTACTAAAGCTGTTACTGCATGCAATGATCCCATAAATTACATAAATATCTTATGTTGAAAAGTAAAGCAAGCAACATTTTAAAGCAAGCAAAATCCATGGCTGTCTGTGTCACATCAAAAAGGTAATTAAAGATTCAGCTCATCAGGTGAGACATATTGCTCACTGGCTGGTAACAGTAATTAGTTAGATGCTTTTGGATAGAGCAAGCTGAACACTCATTTTTAAATCATGTGATGGCTCCAGATTTTCAGCATGGCACAACCTGACACAGAGCCAGCAATTAATACTAATTACAGTGTTTTACATATCAGAAACTGAAAGGATGGTCATGACAAACTTCCATTTCAATGCTCAACTCTGTGACTGACTTATTTTAATATATCTACTGCATATTCATTCACAAACTGGAACCTGAGGCTACAGTACAGTGGACACCAGAATGGGACAGATGAAGATTGGAAGAACGTCCATCCAACTACATCACAGGGAGAATTTGAATGTAAAAGAAGAAATGAAAAAAGCTTAAAATCCATATTGTACGCACTCCCAATCTGAACACAATACAATACAATTATGTATTACATCTTTCTGAACTGCTTATCCTCCACAGTTACTGGGAACCTGGAGTCTATCCCAGAGGTACAAGGCAAGTGACACCTTGAATAGGTAACAAACACAACACAGGGCACAGTCACAAACATTCACACAAATTCATACACTACGTACAGTTTAGAGATGTCAATCAAGCGACAAACGCATGTCTTTGGACTGGATGGAGAAACCGGTGTACACTGAAAACACCCCAAAGCACAGAGAGAACATGCAAACATCTAGAAAAATGTGACCTAGAAGATTTTTCCAATCGTCAGCTGTTCAGTTTGGGTTAGTGCATTAGGTTCCACTGTGGTTTCAGATTCCTGCCCTTGATTGACAGGAGCATGCAGTCTTCTGTAGCTGTAGTCCATCTGCCTAAAGGTTCGCTGTGCTGTGCATTCTGAGATGCTTTTCTGCTCACCACATTTGTAAAGAGTCAAGCTTGGACCAGTCAAGCTATTCTCCAATAATCTCTTCAATGCTGCTTTTTCCTGCTCGTTTAACAGCAAAAAGCATACCATCGTCAGAGTTAATCAGATCACATGTTTCCCTGATGTTTAACTTGAACACAAACTGAAGCACTTAACCTCAACTGCATGATTAAATGCATTGTGCTGCTCTTATAGGATTGGCTGTCCCGGTTTAAGTCCAATGACAGCAGGGTTTCGATGTTTCAGATTTGCTTTCCACTTGCAAGTTATTATAACAGAGGATGTTTTGAGAAGTCACAAATATTTTGAAGCCAATGATAAAAAGCAGCTTTGAATTGAAACGTGTCTTTCTAAATTCTAAGAAAAAAAAACGACAAATCCACAAAAAACATCAACTCAATGCATGTACTCAATGCAGACTTGACAATTGCATTATCTTAATGACTAAACAGCATATCATTAATGATTCAAAACTATATATACAGTAGTTAGTATCTTACTTATAATCCACAGAACATTTCACACAACCTTTTTGAGCGTAATGCACATCTGGAATATCACAAACCTGTGTTTTACTGAAGTGACACAATGACTGCGAGTTGAGTCAAGAGCAAGCCATGGTCCAGCAGAGACATTCTTAGACATCCTACATAGAGGTATTGCTTCCCTGAGACAAGTATACACCTCCTACACTCCTGCACATCACTCCACTGAGTGTGTGAATGGCTGCCAGAGGTGGCGGTGCAGGAATCGGCTAGGCATTGCCAACAGCTCGCTATGAGCCTCTGTTTGATTTTGCGCCAACAAATGAGTCAGGTGACATGCGCCAGGGCTATCCTCACCTTGCTCTCCATCCACTGTGGGAACATTATTAGTTAGAAGCAGACTTTCTGCTTTTCACTGATGCTCTTTTAACAGCCCTTCATTTTCTACTATTTAAAACAGCACGTACGTTTCTACTGGGTTTCCATGGTAACACTCAAAGGGTCCTGGAAGGCAAGTGATTTTTTTTTTTTTTCCCTCTTCTCTTTCTTGAAGAGGAACAGAAACTGTTCATGCATTCAAACACATAGGTAGAAGCTATTGTCTCTATTTCTAGAGTCATTGTGGGAAACAATGGCATGACGGAGAAGCACCTCGAAAAAGAACATGACAAGATAATTACTAAGAGTGTAAGAATTAAGCAGCTACTGGTTGGTGCTTCTTTTAGCTGTGAAGGTGTATCACCTTGGCATGGTGCAGGTCAGCTATGGACTATACGGCGATGCACGGTAACTGAAGAGCACGGAAAAAAGACAGCAGCTAGATTGGGTATGGGAGAAAGAGGCGAGAGATAGAGAGGGAAAAAAAATCAAAACATTTAGGAGACATGGCAGTTCATTTCCTCTCGGCTCAAACCAACCACCCTCCTATATCTATATTACGCACAATAGATTTGCTTCACTTTGAATGTGTGGCCATAATTGACCTTGACCAGAATAAGACAGCCTGCTTTAGACACAGATAATCAGCCCATCCTGCTGAGAAAGGGAATGGGAGAAAGAAACAGAGAGCGAGAGAGAGAGAGAGAGAGAGAGAGAGAGAGAGAGAGAGAGAGAGAGAGAGAGAGAGAGAGAGAGAGAGAGAGAGAGAGAGAGAGAAAGAGAGAAAGAGAGAGAGAGAGAGAGAGAGAGAGAGAGAGAAAGAGAGAGAGAGAGAGCGAGAGAGAGAGAGAGAGAGAGAGCGAGAGAGAGAGAGAGAGAGAGAAAGAGAAAGAGAGAGAGAGAGGGGTATGGAAAAAAGATTGTGGTTAACAGAGTTGAGAAATGCTGGTCTGGGTCAGTAAGGGAAAAAAGAAAAAAAAAAAAAAAAACAAGCCAAACAGTGCTAAAATAAAATAGATAGACAGCTAGAAGAGATATTCAGATGAAGCAAGAATAAAAGATAGAAAGAAAGGAAAAAACGAACATGGTTTTAAGCAATGCATGCTTTTGTTTGCCAGTGAATGAAAGTAGATGAGTGATGGGGGAAGTGCTATTTGCATGCAGACTGATCCCTCATAAGCATGCAGAAAGCAGCAAAACTGTTTATTAATGCTGTCAGTATAAAGCCTATTAATCCATGGAAAAAGGTCATTGTTCAGGAGGCTGTGTTGCTGCGTTCCTTCACTCGTACTGACAAGAAGGCACAAGTGTACATACTGTCAACTGAATCTTTAAGCCAGAAAAGGGCAAAACAAACATTAGTGATAATAACCGGGATGCAGAATGGCATACTTATCTAGGAAGCCTCCACAATTTGGGGTGATTTATGGGTGGATATTATGTGACATATTTACAGTACAGTTTTATTTGGATTACATGGGGTTCAATTAATACCACAGAAATGTGCAACTTTTATTGGAATATGGTAGCACCATTAAGGGGGAAATAAAAATGTCAGCTTACTGTATGTCACTGGGTTAAATCCTGACCTGGCCTACATGTGGTGTCCCCTACATGTCGCCTCAACACTAGTCACAGTTCTGTTCCTACTATAAGTTTCTAAAAGTAAAAACATTTTTCTTAACAAATATAAACAAGATAAAACTGATTGATTGGTTGACAAGGAAGAAAGTATTTTTCAGTTTTTGTTAACCCTTTTCACCAGCACACTGGCGATCGAATTTTTCAATCAGTATAAACCTACACAGAATTTTAGTAGTTGAAGAGAACACCTTCATATTTCACAGGCTTAAGAAGAAGCACTTGTGGCATCTCACAGATTAGAAATGAGTTTGATTTACTTTTTATGATCTTTTCTATGAATATGTTGGCTCTAGTTGCCTCCTGGTGGTTCAGCGGCTGGACCATCCTACATATTAGGTCATCCTACAAAGACAGCTGCCCGGGTTATGCGGACCACATGATCCGCTGTGGTGACCCCGAACAGGGAAGCCAAAAGACCAACAAAATCCACAGATTGCCTATATCTGGCTAGGCAAAACAGATATACTTAGGAAGAACTACAAATTCTCAAAGACCTAGGTATCTACTTTCACATAAGCAATTAACCACCACCATGGAGTGTGACCTGACAAAGACATTCAGTACTGAACATGGACAAAACCAAAACTAGGCAAAGTCCATTCTTTGGCCTCTGGGAAAAAAAAGTTAAATCTTTGTGATTGGAAATGATCACCGGCGAACTACCAGACCTTTTGGTAGCACCAGCCATTATTTCAACTACAGTGATGTTATTTTGTTCCCAAATGTATAAACCCTCCTATGTAAAAGTTCTGTGACTATTGACATACCTCCAAAATCAAAGAATTAATGAAGCTTTCTACAGAAAACATAATTAACATCATCTAGTCCTCTATAAAGGAGCTGCTGTATGTTAGAGATGCAGTTGTAGGCGAATGTTAGAAAGTTGTAATGAGCCTATAACAAGATAATGCATCCTGGAAGGCTAACAAATACATTTGTATATCTGGCTAACAAGAACATGGGGAAATTTCATATGAATGTAAAAATCTTCACATTTATTTATTCATTTGTATGCTAATTTCACTGCTCTTATTGGCTGGATCTTTGGGGTAGAAAACTTTCCATAAGGACTTTAGGACTTTACATGAATTTGAATGAATTTATCTGCAGAATATCTTTCAAATCCCTCCTCCATTGACCAAATTCCACCTTTGTTTTGATGTTTATGAGTTTTTTATAGATAATCTTGGATTTCCTGAACTTTCTTCATCTAGTTTACTAAAGGAAAAGATACTTTACTTTCCATCCACCCCAGTGGGTCCTGTGTATTAACATATCATTCTGTACCCTAGTTCATAGTTTGCCTGATTTTTTTTTTGTATCTTCAGTTTAATTTTATGCTTATTCGACTCCATAAAGTTTTTGTTGTTGTCACATTAAAGAAAGGAAATCTCTGCTTGCATCTTCCACCTAATGCACAAATCCTGGACACTGAGTTTTTCTTACTGTATGCGTATTTGTGTCAGTTTGGTGGATTTTGAACGGTCGATGTTTGGAATGTGGACGTTTTTATGAGAGTTGGCTCCACAAGAGGTAGTGAGCAGAAGGTTGGGAGGGTCACCTTGAGGCTAAGCCCACAGAGCTTCTGTAGGCAGAATCACTGAGTCAGTTGTTGGCTCGGGAAGACACAATGTTACGAGAGGTAACATTTCAAGGTATTTTCTGGGATGCTTAAAAAAAGATGAGAAAAGAATTGCTTATAGTTTGTAGAGGTCATACAATTTCTATTTTCATCAATATTAGATTAGCTTTTTGTGATATATTACACCATACTAAAAGAATTATGAGTGAAATAAGTTGCATTTTTTTTTTTTTATTGGGTCATTTTCTATGCATAGAACTCTAGACGTTAATGTACATCTCAATATTTTTATCATCTATCTTAATCTTTCTTGTCTCTGTCTATTTCACACACAGAGACTTGAGCAGACAGACTAGCATTTGAGAGCACTTTAGCTTTTAAAGAGCAGGCTGAGCTGAAACACTTCAAGCGCTCACTAAAGCCTCCCAGAGGAAAGAGACCCTGTACATTGACATTTTTTTTAAACATGGGCTGTGTGAAAAGGTTAAATCTCTGGACAGTTAAATGCTCTTTAAACAGCACTGGTCCATCTCTCTTGTGCATTCAGACAGACGGAAAGCATGCGATCGCACTTCCAGTGTGACGTGGGTTCGGAGGGGAAAGCAGAACTGGGGTGAGAGAAGGTTCACCAAAAAAACAGGTTTCATGGAGTTTTCTGTTAAGTTCAGTTCTAGGAAAAGTTATAGGCATTAAATTATATGTCTTTATTTATAATGTGATAAAATGGCCAAATGGCTATAAAACTTGGTCAGGGTCACAGTGTAGCCCAGGATCTCGGGAGCACACCATGTTCCTTAGGAACAAACCCTGACATCCCTAACCCTCGGAATGGGATGCCAGTCCATTGCAGGGCACCGGCCACATACATCCTTATACCTATGGACAATCCCACTACCACAATATTTTTGGAAGATACAAGAAAACTAGAGAACCCAGGGAAAATGTATGTGGAAACTGGGAGTACATGCAAAAGGAGAGAGATAAAATGCATAAGGAGAGACAGTACTGTAACTCAGGCTTGATCTCAAGATCTAACCGGAAACCCTGAACCGGTGAGGTTGCAACATTTCCACAGAATTATTATTATTAAAAATATGCCGATGACTCAAAAGTGGATTCTTATGAATTGTCAATGTCAGACCCTTTCTTTCTAGGATGCAGCTTTTATTACACAAATCAATCCCAGTAATGAAAAAGCAAGTAGCGGTAGCACACGTCAAGCTCAAAACTCCACACTGAAAGATGAAGTGCTCATGATCCAGCTTTGGCCAACAAACAGCCGAAGATCTTTAAATTGAGGCCAGTCCTGTGGCAAAAGGGCTGACTCTAAACAATCCACTAGGTATTACCGAGGGACCAAGAGAGCTTGGCCTTTTCTATAACAAGCTGACAAACGGCACTCTGGAAGGTCGGTCCGTTGCAGCAATCACAGTACACACGCTGCTCCAGTTGACAACCTGACAGAGTCACGGCTTAGCCTGCCACTTGGGAACGAATGAGATTGGGTTCTGTTCTTCCATTTTAAAGCTTGAAACAATATCATGAAATGATCTGTTTAAATAATATAACAAAGAACAGGAAATGGAGGGATTAGCAGACTAAAAACAAATCTGAATCCCAGATGAGTGACCTTTCATGTTACACTCACCGTCTGTATCAATTTAAAGTAGTGTCAGTCAGTGTGTGTTGAGGGTCAAAGGAATATTACAAGAACAATGCACAATGTTAAGAAAATATTGGAAAGCACATCTGATAATAGATATTTGCTCCATATGTAAAATATTATCTATGAACACGGAAACAGCACACTTAAATGTCGAGGGATTTTTTAATATATATTAATAACATTTAATTAACTTTCAAACATAAATGCAACTGTAGTAGTGTATAGACATCTACAATGTAAGTCTATGATAAATTGGAGACTTTCACTGGAATAATGAAAAGGCCTATCCAAGTTATTAATCTCACAACCACATGACCAAATGTAAACACAAACACAAATCTGCATGTACAATATTAATGATGCACCATTACAAAGTAAATGGATTTTCCAACAAAAGACTTCATGCCGTAATGATATGGGTATAAAGTGCCTGTAGTTACTGTTTTTATCCAGAAATTAATTTATTAAGACATTTACTACCTTCTGTAGATTACCCAGTTAGGTTTCACTGATTTACTTTAGTGCAAAGGTTTATTTCTAAAAAGCCATTTAATCCTGACACAAATATAAATAAAAAACCTCTACAACAATAAAAAATAACAGCGGCTCGCCGCACAGCTCTTGTGACAGCACTGGTGGTTTCTGACTGTCTTGGCTGATCCCCAGTCACCTGTTTTGAGAGAAAGTCTCATCATTCTTTGCTGGTTTGTGCTTTTGCTAAGGCCACTGCACCCTGCCAGTGATCCAGCACACAGCTCAGAGAGAGCTGTCGAATAACTCAGAAGGACACATTTCATCTGAACATGCTTGGCAGAAGCAGGAGGTCTGAAAGTGACCCACACTGTCGATGCCACAAATTACTCAAGCACAGTCAGGACGACATGATGCAGTCCTGCACAAACTCTACGAAACATAAAGTCACGTTTGAGCCACTTTGAAGTACGAGTCTACACTGTGGCATGAGCTAAACTGACAAGAAATATACAAAAGAACTGGTTTCATCTCAAACAGCAAATGCAGTTCCGTTTTTTAAGTCACAGTTTTAAATCTGACCTTAACAAAGTCAGCTAAAAGCCATTTGGTGATGTGGAGATTACAACCATGTGATTCTGTGTACTTAAAGCATGCATTAGCCTTAAGTAGAGGTTCAATCAGTGGGATAAAGTGTTTGTCTAAAAAGATGGTTGAGGTCCATAGCCATAGGATCCCATTCATTCAATCAGCTCAAATACTCTCTTTCAAATCTAGCAAAAAAATGTGCTACTATATAACACTGTATATCATATGATATATATTATAATAATATGGTAGACATATCATCATATCATGTGTTCATCATATATCTCAATGTTACACAAAAAAGTAGTGTGTAAGGAAGAAGGAGGGTCATCATTTGAAAAAAGAAATAAATAAATAAGTAAATGAATAAATGAATAAATAATATAATATATTATTATTATTATTATTATTATTGTTGTTGTTGCTTATTTTATTTATTTATTTTTATTGAATTAATTACTTTTTATTTATTTTATTTATTTATTTATTTATTTGTTTATTTTAATTATTATACTTCATAATAGATTACAAAAGCACACAATATATACACAACATATACTCAACAGATGTCATATGGTAAAATATGCTAAAACAATTTACATAATTCTTAACTGAAAGTCATGTGATCCATCATGAACTATTTTCTAATAGGTTAGGATTTTAACACAGTTACTTGAACCTGAAATATTCAGGAATATTAAAAATGGTTGTTTCTATTAGAAGGCCAGGGCTTGTCTGTCCTCTGTGCTCAGTAAGTCATTTCCTCTTATCTAGGACCAGTTTTCCTCAAAAATCTTTTTCCTCAATATGAAAATAAAACTCTTCTACAATGAATAGCATATCCATATCCTACTCAAGTGTGTGTTGGTCTCCCATTAAACGGTTATAATAGTAAAAGTAGGATTAGAGTAAAGGTTAGCGTTAGTGCGGAGTTTCTCTGGATATTATCAGGTGATGAAGGGCCCAAGTAGCAAAATACTGCTAAACATTTGATGTGGATCGATATCAAGCATGTGTAAGAGTGTGCATGGTCGTTAAAGAACTCCCATTCATTTCATTCAGTGTGTATTAACCACCTAGCACCCAGTGTTCACAATATAGCACTGACCTGAATAAATGTAATCCACTGGGTGTCTGCATCTACTACTCTGCATGATGGCTTCATTATGTAACATCCTACTTAGCATGTAAACAAAATAAACAGCCAGCTATGTGAGATTTGCCTTTAAAGTTTTTGAAAGAAAAGTTAGATTAAGTTAAATGGTGAAAAGAAATATCTGAAACATCTCAAGGGTTAAATTCCCATCTCTGACCTGTGTGCATGGAGTTTAACGGTTCTCTCCGTGTTTTGGGGATTTCCTTTGGGTACTCCGGTTTCCTTATCCTGTCAAATAAATTTGTTGTACAGTAGGCTGATTGGAATCTCCCCCGTCCAGTGTGTCCTCAGCCTCGTGTCCCGAGTCACTTGATATAGACCACATACTCACTGTAACCCTGTGCCGTATAAGTGGGACAATAATAGTGGACGGACTGATGGACGTACGGATGGACGAATGGATGTTGCCTCATTAATAAGAATGTAGAATTTTGGCAGACAGTCACAACACTTGCCCACTTAAGATGGTTGTGCAAAGAAAAACCATCCCCACATGTCCAGTCTCATTTCACATGGTACCCAGGCAGGTGGCATAAACAAATTTAGCATGGGCATGCACATGCTGTTGGAAATAGCAACAGTGTCATATAATTTACTGAGTGCCACCTTGCTATTATATATCAGATAACTGATAACAAATTAGCATCTGAGGTCAAGTTTGACCTTCCCACATACACAGCCTAGCTGAGCCGACGGAGGACAGCAGAGTGTGCACCGTGACCAACCAAGCAATACAAACCAGACTGCAGCTCCAGCTGCTTCAGGTGCTCAGATTAATGATACTGCCCCTTAAATCAAAAAGTGTTGAGGTGCAGGCAGCGCAGACTGACCGCCAGCCTCATCCTGCGTTTTATTAAAACAGACCTCTGTGATATGCTCTAATTGGGATCTATGTTTAAGTGTAAAGGAGTGACATGCAGAGGTTATGGCTCCCTTCCAGAGCTGCTGGTTTGTTTGGCACTCAGCAGCATGAAGGCATGTTTCAGTTGCTTATTAGGGCATATATTTTACTGGCATGGCTATCTAAAAAGAAATGGTCTTGTCGATCATTGAGGTAACTTTTGGAGTGCCAAAAATGGATTTTTGTGACATTTTCGCTAAAAATATAAAAGGAAATCAAATATGTAGCACAACATGTTTCCTATAAATATGAGCAGGCCTAAATACTGTATACTGGTAAATAACATCTCTCCCCTGACTCTCTTTCTCTGTCTTGCACAGGACATACAATAATTCTGACAGTTCTGACAACCGCTTGTTTAAAGCCTTGTCTAAATGGGAGAGACTGAGGATGCCAGTGGAATCCCAAGCAGTATCAAGCTTCTCCCCATCTGTCAGAGAGTGAGAAAGAAGGCAGAAAAGCAGCGTTCAGGTCAGGTAACGGTGCTGCTCGGCTATGGAAGACTTTGTGTCTCTAGACACAGACATCTTGGTCTCAAAGACACACTGGTTTCTCAGACACAGCAAATCCTTTCTGAAGGGCTGATATCATATCTCAGCTTTCATCTTGTCCAAGCTGCACGCTGAAATGCCATCATATATCCATATGTCATGATCGCATCAAGGCTTCTCTGACATCCAGCTGTCCAGTTTTGGTACCCCTGTGTCTACGATAGCTTCAGATTCATGTTCTTGGCTGTCAGAAGTGGAACCCAATGTACCGTCATAGAACATCTCACTTAAGGCTAGATGTGTTTTGTTTTCTGAGACACTTTCCTGCTCATTATGGTTAGAAAAAGTGCCTTGTGACTGCCTTTCAGTGCTGACCAGTTTGGACACATCCTTGGACCTTAGATTTGTACACATTTTACCATTAAATTGGTGAGCGAGTATTTATAGATTAGTATATGCAATGCAGAAAATACAGGTCAGAAGCTTCACTTTAAAGTCAATTTTTAAAAAAAATAGAATGGAGGAAAAATGTCGTCGATTCAAGTACAGACTATATGTGACATTTAAGAAGACAAACAGTACAAACACCTGCAAAGAAAAAAAAAAGGAAAAAAAAAACAGCTGTGGTTCTGCTATTCGGTCAAAACAAAACCATGGCAACAAAAAAGTCCCAGTTTTTTGGCGAAGAAAAGCAGAGATCAGCATTTTGAGTGCCTGTGGATGACAGCAGTGTGTGTGTGTGTGTGTGTGTGTTCTGCATTAGCTGTTAATAACTCTGACCTGCTTTAACCATAATATGATCAAACTGTCGCCTGCTTTTATGTATGAGAGCTTTACAAAAACGTAACCTTGGTATTTGGAATCAGGACCTCGCTGCCCTGGTGGCTTATTCCCCAGTCTGGCAGCTTGACCTCTCTGAATCTCTCTCTGTTACACCAACAGATGTTGTTTTGCTCTTTGCACATGGGCGTGTGAATCCATCTGACTGGAAGGCTAAATTTGTGCTACATCATGCATAAGAGAATTATTTGAGGTCGAGACTGGTAGAAAAAATACGCGTGTTCTCCATCAGCTATTATAGTGGCATCAAAACTAAATCCAGCCAAAGAAAAAGTTGTGGAATTAACAGTAAATATATTATTTAAATCTACTATAAAGCTTTTAAATAAGCCACCAATAAAAGGATGGAATAATATTTACACAAGACTCAGAGAGCCCAGCTTAGAGACAGCTAAAAATGTTTGCTTTGAGCAAGCGGTAATTTAGACTAAAGATTTGCTCCTATTAATTAATTTCAAGATTCAACTCAAGAGCCAAGATTTTTCATTTGTCATGTACACAGATACATACAGAATACAACTTGCAGTGAAATGAAAGGGCCTACCCCTCCTGGACCGTGCATATAAATAAACTACATGTATGAAATAAAAAAGAAAAAAAAAAGATTGAATAGAAATAATAAGAAAGAAAGAAATGTACTCAAATGTGATGTACGATATGTTACATGTAGTAGCATGATGTTATTTAAGCATATCAGCCTAAATATCTGTCCCCTTGGACAATAAGCTGCAGAGCAAACACTTGTTCACGGACACTAAAATGTTAGTATTACCTCAAGCTAACTTCAAAGCTCACTTTTCAATTTGTCCTTTTTAACCCAGCCGCAAATAAAAGTCAGGGTATATATTTTTTTTCCTTCAGCTGCTCCCTGTTGAGGGTCACCACAGCAGATCACGTGGTCCACATATTAGGTTTGGCACAGGTTTTATGCCGGATGCCCTTCCTGACGCAACCCTCACATTTTTATCCGGGTTTGGGACCAGCACTGAGATTTATCTCTTCAGTGGCTGGGTTAGCGCCCTGCCTGGGAATCGAACCCGGTCTGTAGCAACAACAGCATGGGATCCTCATGCTGACCACCTGGGGGCTTATAAAATTTCTTATATAGCTATTATACCAAGATCTTTGTTTTTATACAAATCAGTTTTCTGCACCAGCCTGACCAATGAGCTGAGCAGATCTAATTTGTAATAATTAGTTATAAAATAAAAAAATAAAAAATAAAAAATCTTCAAACATTATGCCTTCACCAGTGATCCATCAGCTATACCCATAAAAAACCCATAAACCCATAAAGACGCATAAATTTGTTTCTGTTGCAATAGTATGCTAAAATGTATAAATAAATAAATAAATAAATAAATAAATAAATAAAATCCTGAGATATAATGTTTATGCACTAGCTGCTCTATAGAGAGAATGGCTAAATAAAGTGAAAGCTGGTATGACGACAGTTCAGGCAAAATTAAAACAAATGAATTCCTATCATTCACAACCTTTCAATAAAAGCATTCTCTATCGATTCCCTGCAGTGCAACAGCGAGCGGAGGTTATTGTGGAGGGTTCGTTTTGCACTGTGGATGCTGTGAGGATGAAGAGAATAGTTCAGTTTTTTTTGCCCCAATACCATAATATCACGGTCATAGAGTCGGTCAGTGAGAAGGTATTTTTTCCTTTGCTTTTGTCACAAAGACTGTAAGAAGGAGTGTGAGAAAGAAAGCAGACATCCAGCTTGTGGCGTGTGTATTCAGTAATTTCACGTATCACACGCAAACTGAGGAATGATGGATCAGGGACGAGGAAAAAGACAAGCCATGGTCATAGGTACAAGCTTTCAAAAGCAGGCTTCATAAAAATAAAGAAAAAAAAAACAAAATCAATGATATTTTAGACTTTTTCACAGAAGCTACAGGCATAACTGAGAGCCCTGATCTCAGAGAGCCCTGTTACTAGGTATGACACATTCTTTTGAAGACTGTGATTGGTTGTCCAATAAAAAAAATAAAAAAAATTACAATACGGTCTATTACAGGCCTTCAAATTTTCCTTTATGTTAAGATATTTTAGGCTATCATATAGGCAAGGCAAGGCAAGGCAAGGCAAGTTCATTTGTATAGCACATTTCATACACAGAGATCATTCAAAGTGCTTTACACAGGAATTAGAAAACAGTTTATAAGAGAGAAAAAATGTATATGTAAAGATAAGAAACACATGAAAAAAACATAATAAAAACAAAGAACAAGTAAAGAAAATAAATGTGATTTTGATAAATACAGTTTAAAATATGTTAAAAAGAATAAAACAGGAGTAAAAGTGATTTGGATAAAAAGTGCAGTCATTGTGAAGCAGCACAGTGCTCATTTAGTAAATGCAGAGTTAAACAGATGTGTTTTTAATCTTGATTTAAAAGTGTCTACTGTTGAAGCACATCTGATCTCTTCTGGAAGCTGATTCCAGCTATAGGTGGCATAATAACTAAATGCTGACGCACCTTGTTTTGAGTGAACCCTTGGTATCTCTAACTGACCTGATCCTAATGATCTGAGTCGTCTGCTTGGTTTATATTCAATTAGCATATCTGTAATGTATTTCGGGTCCTAAGCCATGAAGTGATTTATAAACGAGTAACAATACTTTAAAATCTATTCTAAATGTAACTGGAAGCCAGTGTAAGGACCTGAGGACCGGACTGATGTGCTCAGATTTTTTGGTTCTGGTCAGAATTCTGGCAGCAGCGTTCTGTATGAGCTGCAGCTGTCTAATGGTCTTTTTGGGGATCCCAGGAAGGAGTCCATTGCAATAATCCACCCTGCTGGTGATGAAAGCATGGACAAGTTTCTCTAAGTCCTGTCTTGAGACAAAACATCTAATTCTGGCTATATTTCTGAGATGGTAGTAAGCTGATTTGCTTATCGCTTTCACATGGCCACTGAAATTAAGGTCAGACTCTAAAATTACACCAAGATTTCTGACTTTATTTTGTGTCTTTAGACCCCTAGAGTCAAGGTGTGTGTTAACCTTGAGAGTTTCATCTTTAGTTCCGAATACAATGACTTCGGTTTTGTCTTTGTTTAACTGGAGGACGTTTTGACGCATCCAACTGTTAATTTCATCAATGCACATACAGTACATAGAGAGTCAATGGGGCTGTAGTCATTAGGGGACAGGACTAAGTATATCTGGGTGTCATCTGCATAGCTGTGGTAAGCAATTTGGTTCTTTTTCATTATTTGACCAATTGGGAGCATGTACAAATTAGGGATTATGTTCGCGACCGATCATATTAGAGATGCGCTAACACCTGTGTGTCACCAATGTAATAAATGTAAATGTTAACATTAATGTAAACCAAATTCTATCATTTCTGCTGCTATGGCATTTCTGACCTGTGTCGGAGATGTTATCTGTAATAAGAATGGTCACAAAAAGAATCCCTACATGATCTAATCTGTAGCATGTTAGTACCTCAGAATCATTACTAAATATCGTACAGAGTACGTTTCTTCTTGTTCTTCACCAATCGTCCATTTTCTCCTCTGCTAAAAAAACTCTTAAGCCTCTGAAAAGTCCTACTCTTAAATCTGTTTGACCTTAAGAGTTCTTTTAAGTGTTAAGATGCTTTATGAATAACTTTTATCTTTATCAGAATCTTTTCTTTAATCCTAAAGGGAAACGCCCACATTTCTAATAATTTCCTTAGAATTTCTTATCACTAGGAACAAAGAATTTTACGAGCCCAGAAATGTTATCAGTGCTTGAGTAAGCTCCTAAATAACAGCAGAAAAATATTACCAGCAGATTTTCTTTTGTGCAGATGGGAGATTATTCCACTGTTTTAAAACATCACACATACTTTTTAATGGTTTTCATGCCTGTGCTGTATTTTTAATACAGCTAGTGTTCATTTGACAGCAACATGACACTGCGTATCTCTTTCCTAACCAAATCAGGCTGTTTGGTGCGTTTTTTTATTCAGCCAGTAAGACCTCATCCCTGAGTAAATACGGGAAGTGACAAAAAGGTCACAATATATGATTCTAAAAAACAGAGCGTAGGATTTATAAATGTGCAATTTAGCCTACACGTCATCTACTTACCAACAAAGCTCTGTTGTAGCGGAAGAAGTGATGCTCAGTTAATTATAGCTCCACCAAATCCTGACGACAGTTAATAAGCCTGTACACAAAATTGGTGTCTTTAGAATGTCCGAAACAGGATTCTGCTAATTACATCTTATCACACTGTGCTGAGGTCATTGTTCCCTTTTTACAGCTTGGCTTGTTAGCTAACTATTGTGCATGTTTTCCTATGAACTGAACATAATGAGCTGGATGAATCAGTGGTAAAAGGCACAATGTGAGAAAGTTGTTTAACAGTACCGCATATAAAAGATAAAGCATAAAGATTGCCTTGTTCTTATCCCAGGCCTATTCTTATTCACAATATAACTCATATTCTTTGAACACACTTCATCTGATGGTTTCTTCTTTATGTTGTCTCAGGGAGGTTTTTTCTTGTCACTGCTACAGTACCTCTGGTTTGCTCATTAGACATCTAAATCATTTGACATTTATCATGAGCATCAGGTTTATAAGTAGAAGGAGATTTTGTACTGTATGGCCAAGTATGTGGTCACCTGACCATGACACCCACATGTGGTTCTTCCTCAAAACTGTTTTAGAAGCTTACAGTTGTATAGAATGTGTTAATATGCTGCAGCATTACAATTTCCCTTCACTGAAATTAAGAGACATGACAATGCCTCCATGATGCATTACATTTACTGTACATTTGCATTTACAGCATTTGGCAGACGCCCTTGAAGTAGGTCTTCAACCGTCGTTTGAAGATAGCCAGTGACTCAGCTGTTCGGACATCTAGGGGAAGTTCGTTCCACCACCTTGGTGCCAGTACAGAAAAGTGATGGTGAGACCAGTCAAGCAGTGCTGGAAGCTCTGAGGGTGCGAGGAGTGATGAGGGCTTTGAAGTAAGAGGAAGCCGGTCCATTTTTGGCTTTATAGGCAAGCATCAGTGATTTGAATCTGATGCATGCAGCTCCCAGAAGCATGGGGATGGAGCGCAGCAGTGGGGTGGTATGTGAGGCAGGTTGAAAGCAAGTCGTACAGCTGAATTTAGGATAATTTGCAGACTGCTGTTTTGCAGTAGTCTAGTCTTAAGATGACAAGGGTCTGAACAAGTACCTGAGCAGCCTGTGTGTACAAAAATGGCCGAATCCTTCTAATGCTGTAGAGAAGGAACCGACATGAGCGTGTCACATTAGTAACATGAGAGGAAAAGGACAGTCCGTGGTTACCCCAAGGTTGTGAGCTGATGCTCCATGATGACATGGTTTGACAAAGTTGGTGTGGAAGAACCCGAGTGTCCTGTACGCAACCCTTACATCAACCCCACTGAACACCTTTGAGAAGAACTAGCAATTTGACTTCTCAGTGCCCCTAGAGCCCAAATGAACCTTGGTGCGTTTTAGTTCATTTGATATTATCATAAATGCACAAGGAGAATATCGACTCACCATTTTATTTTATTATTTTGGTGACATCATGTGCACTTTCCCTTTTCTGTGATGTCATCATCAACACATGTGCAGGTTATTTTACTTCCTGAACAAAGTGCAGACCCCAATACGAGTTGTGTCACATTCACAGGAATCACGACACAGTTCCAGTGTGTCTTAGTCTTAGGTTCTGTACCATGCTGCTCTTCCTGGTCCATATAAACCATTTCACATTACCAATTGTTTATTTAAACAGTGCTCTGTTTCAGACTAAATTGCAGTGAAAAGCCTAAATGTTGCCAGGGAGTTTTAAAACAATAGCCATTATATGCAGGGTGTCCTGGGATTTTGTGAACAATAAAGGGTCAGAAAGTTGTAATGGACAGGATAATAATGTTACACCGGCTCTCTCACCATGTTCTCCCCCTGCTGCATTTGTGCTGACTTTACAGGATTTATTTCCCAAGAATCTTTTAAGGCTAACATCTAACCATCGGATTTGTCTGTACTGCAGGACTCTGATGAACTGTATGACTCACCAACCTTGAGGTACTGTAGTAGCCCAGAAGATTCAAGAGATCATTGGTTTGATAACAGATGCTAGTGCCCTTGAGAAGAACACTTACAGTAGAACAGCTCCATTTAGGGAAAAAAAGATCAATATAGGTAAAAGAACTAGGTAAATGATCAAGAACTAAATATAAATAACTAGATCGCTGTCAACCCGAATGTTGTCATTCAGGTTACATGCTAACTAATGAAAGAGGTGTTTGAAATTCCATCCTTCTAAAACATATATATATATATATATATATATATATATATATATATGTGTGTGTGTGTGTGTTTGTGTGTGTTTGTATAGTGATATAGATTTACTCTCCTCTGAAAATTACTTAACATACAGCCATTATTGTCAAAATAGCTGGCAACAAAAGTGAGTACACCCTAAGTGATAACAGCTGTGCATTTTTTAACCAGGCAAAGCCACATGTCCTATTCATCATGTTCATGTCTTTTATTAAAGCAGTTAAGATTTGGTGCTATGAGTAGAATTCTCTCATAATGTCAACACTGCATGTTGAACATGGGGCCTCATGGCAAAGAACACTCTGAGGATTTAAGAATTTTGAATTGTTGCTCAGAATATGACTCGCAAGGGGTCAATCGAAGAAGTTGAGGCCTCGTGCTGTGCGTCAGGTGCAGAAGTTGGCTTCAGAAAACTGATGAATGAGTGCTTCCGGTGTTGCTCTAGAGTTTGCAGAAACGGAAGGTCTGCTTTTCACTGCTACACTGCAACAAGTCAGTTTGCATGGCCGTCGTCCCAGAAGCGTCTTCTTAAGATGGCTCACAAGAAAGCCTGGAAACAGTTTGCTGAAGACAACTTGTCCAAGAGCATAAATTACTAGAACAATGTCCTGTGGTCTGATATGACTAAGATAAACTCAGATATTGTCCAGCGTGTTTGGTGACGCCCTGGTGAGGAGTACCAAGAAAATTGTGTTTTGCCTACAGTCAAGCATGGTGGTGGTAGCAACATGGTCTGGGGCTGCATGAGTGCTGCTGGTACTGGGGAGCTGTGCTTTATTGAGGGAAATATGGTTCTGTAACATTCTGAAGCAGAACATGATGCCCTCCATATAGAAACTGGGACGAAGTGCAGTTTTTCAACATGATAATGACCCCAAACACACCACCAAGATGACAACTGCCTTGCTGAAGAAGCTAAAGGTGAAGGTGATGGAGTAGCCAAGTATGTCTCCAGACCTGAATCTTATTGGGCAACCTGTTGGGCATCCTCAAGCGGAAGGTGGCGAAGCGCCATGTGTCTAACATCTAGCAGCTCTATGATGTCATTATAGAGGAGTCGAAGAGGATCCCAGCAACATCCTTTGCAACTCGGGTGAATTCCATGCCCAGAAGGATTAAGGCAGTGGTTGACAACGATGGTGCTCACAAATATTTACACTTTGGACACAGTTTTGACATGTTCACTTAGAGTGTACTCACTTTTGTTGAAAGTTACTTAAACAAAATCGCTGTATGTTGAGTTTTTGCTTTTTAGAGGACAGTAAATGTATAGCACTAAACAAGCAGCACATTGGCTACTCTAAAGAATATACAATTTTTATTTCTATAGTTTTGTCCTCTGAGAACATATAATAAAATGGTTGCTGAAATGTGAGGGCTGTACACTCTTTTGTGAGATACTGTACATACTGTATACTGTATATGCAATTCATTTAAAAAATTTATAATAATAATCATGAAGCATTGGGAGTGATAATCAATGTGCAACTGTAGAGATACCGATAAATCCATCGCACCAGGGTGAACGAGTACAGCCATGGCATGTGTGGGAACAGTCCAGACATATGTCAGCCCACACACTCGCTAAAGCCTCTGCAAGTTTCTATGCCAAAGTGGCAGAGAAAATTTTCAACTGGTATACTGGCGCTATATGCACACACTTGAAATATTCCAAACGAACAATCCTGGAATCTGGCGCAAACTTCGCATCGTGAGCCTATAAGAGCTATAATTACTCAGCACTCTGGCTTGTAAGTTCCTTCCTCAAGCTTTTTCCTCTGAACCTTTTTTGTTTCACATCCTAATCAGACTCAGAGTTAGCATTAGCATGCGCTGGAAGACTTTCTTGCCTGAGAGGAGGTATTAAGGCTTAATCTGCTTGTCAGTCTTATGATGCTGCTATGGCTTTGACTCAGGTGTACACACTCTCTCCAGCTAATCAATACCCTGGTATTTCCACTCCCCTCCTTTCTGGTCAGTCAGGTAAAACATAATTCATTGATCTAGAGACACTACACATCATTTGCTTGGTGAACACACAGATGGAGCAACGCAGCCTAATTCTCTGAAAGTTCCTGCTTTCCCGATGTCACCGGGCAAAGCCGTTTAGGGAGGTGTCTTTTTCCGGAAAAGTCCTAAAGCCCTACAGACGACATGCTGTGAAATGCATAAAGTTGATGAGCCATGCAGCAGCCAAAGTGTTCACAAATGTTTGTAGGCGATTATAAATGCCTCATCGTCCACAATGTCTGTTTGTATAAAGTGGGAAGTTGATCGCTATATCCTGGCACGGTATATTGTACTTAGTGTTGTGCAGTAAGACACATGTAAGACATTAGCTCATAAAGATGCCGGTCATGTGCTTACTAACTTGAAAACATGAATTGTGGAAAGGGAGAAGGTGTGGATCTGTTAACTCAAATAGGAGGTAAAACTACATAAACTTGCTTTGTTATAATGTCCATAAAGTCAACTATGTAACTAGGCTTTACTGTAATGCTCATGGGATCTCCTTTCTCTAAAAGCAACCATTTCTGGACTGGCTTTCAACCCACATAGTGTTGGTGTCACAGCCTGCACACACACACACACACACACACACACACATACACACACACACACACACACACACACACACACGCTGCATAGACATAAACAGTGAAAAAGCATTTGTGTAAATGTAAAACATGCCCAAACTAGACTGAAATGACAAACCAGATTGCAAAATAATGTAGTGGCCCGGGACTGCACACAGAATTCCATTTGGATGTCGTCAGAGAGGAAAATTACTTTTTCTTCCATTAGCAGAACTGACCTTGTTTTTTTTTTTTTTCTTTTGCTATATATTTCAAACCGAGACCTCTTCTGCTATCGACACACACACACACACTTTATCAGCTGTCACACTGGCGGGGTTATTTATTTTGCTATAGGGCTTTCCCTGGATGTCCCTATCCTAGGCGTGGTTTCAGTGTCTATATGCAGTCACATAGCATAGCTGAAGTGCTTCAGGATCGAGATCTATAGAACATCATTAAAAGGAAATGTAGGAGGTTTGAACACATCCTGTTCATCTGGACAACATGATTGGACTAGCAATGAATGATGATGATGATAATGATGATGATGATGATGATGATAATTGTTTTTTTTATCTTGGCTGTATGAAAAAATTGACATGTACCATGATGAACACTTCACATTATTTAGCCTGTGTACAAGGCTAATGACTGAGAACAAAACAAGGCCAGCATTAATTGTGCCATGACATAGCTGCAAAGAACAAGCCTATTTATAGACGCCTTGTCTTCCATTTCCATTTGCTAAGCCAGACCTGACGAGGCACTTTGACCTTGCTGTTCATTAATGCATAAAGCACTTCTCCCAGCGGTTCTCATAAGTACAGCACCCGATGGCAGAGGCTTTACATTAGAGAGGGTTTTTCAGCTAATGACGCTTGTCTGAAAGGTCAGATCTGACTTTATATATACAGTAACTAAATAATTCTGTGGTTGGTGCATGGGAAATAATAAACACTAATATTTGTTCTTAGGTTTTGTTTATCAAGCATTATTGCAAACAATGACAGCAAATAAAACCTTGAATATAATCAACATAATCTACTACGGTATTTCTTAAATCTAAAGGAATTAAGCTACATCCAATCCTTACATAGAGATATTTTACTAGAGATTTTTAAAGCTTTAAACTTGGCAGAAAATGTAGGAAATTTTGTGGAAATGTTTTACAACTTATGTAAATCTGCCAAAAAACTTGGATATTTTTGAAAGTTATGAAGTTTTGTGGACATGTTCCCAAATATTTTGCCAGATAATTTTACTTTAATGTGGCTTTTTTTTTAACTCATTTCCATTTACAGATTTACGGAAAAAAAAATTGATAAACGAGGCCCAATTTGTGTACCAGTTGTTAAGTGTCTGTGTTTTGTGTTGTTCGTTCTTGAGACATTTTAACAGTTGAGAAATATTATGTCAAGTCTATTCTCATGTATCACATTAGGGTTAAAGGCCTATAAGTATTTCTGATTTCATGTTTAAATACAGATGGGCTTTCTGACAGTAAAACACACTTTTAAACAGCGTGACTTTTTTAGTAGCTTGTCAGTTATTTGCTATAAATGTGTTTGTTTGATTCCTATGTCAGTAAAAAAAAACGGTCTTCCTACAGTAGGTACGTCCCAAACCGCATACTTATACACTATTTTAGTGTTAAATAGTGTGATTAACACGTTCAAACTGAAAATTCCTACAAGAAGAAAATGAATTAGAAGTGTACTCTAGGCACCAGATGATGCACTTATTTAACTAAACTAATGGAGTGTGGAATGTTGAACAATTCATGCACTCGACACTCACAACACACTCAAGACATCTTACAAATGCCCATGAATGTCATTTGGGACTAGAGGTAGTTCTAGGCTATATTTAGTGACAAAATTATGATAACTAGTAGTCTGGCTTTAGGGTTTATAAAGAACGTTTGCATATTCGATGCCTAACGATTTCCCATTGGAAACTTCACTCAGCAGTAGGAGGAATTTTGGTAGCATCTCAATGATGAATAAGCGTAGGCTGATTTTGGATAAGTGAATATTAGCACCATCAACACCAGAAAAAACACATTCACAGCCTGCCATCTGTTAGATTATGGCATCAGAATATAGAAAGATAGTGTCACCTTTCATGTACCTTCCTATCTTAACTTCCTATGCAGAGCCAAGATTGGGGATTTTTCATTAGCTATATTCAAATCATGAGAAAATTACTTGGAGGTTATTCAAGCGATCTGTTGAAAAAAAATTTAAATAAACACAGTGTGATCTCGGTACCAACAGTTGGAGGTGAGGATTAGAGCAAAGACCGGGCAAGAGTTACATTCCCAGCAATCCTACAGCCAGGAGCTGTGAGTCAAAGAAAACATGACAACTTTCTCCCTGAGCGTCTCTTCCACATTTAACCATCACTGAACTCAATATATGCTTGTTAGTCCGAAGCCAATTACTGTGCACTCGTTTGGTATATGGGAAGTAGGACACTTTATCCTCTTTAGCCATTGTCTGAAAATAACATAAAAATAATATTTGCTGGTTTAATAAAAGCTGTGGAACTCTGGTGTGATAAGTGGGATCACCAGACATTACCAACCAGTATTATTATTATTATTCCATGCAGATGCCATTTGATTTATAAAATATATCTAGCTACTGTATAGTTGACTTATGAAATATTTATACTTATATACCTAAGCCTAATATACCTTACATAACCTAGGAGATTATTTAATGTAGACCACATGAGATTATTTTTCACCAGAAAACAATCCAACCACATCTTAATGCAATGCCATGTTAATTCCCATGTTAATCAAATCTTTACCCTCATTTCCTAAAAAATACAGCATCCAGTGATTTGTAATGTACATCTGTAATCTAAATACGATCTTTTTCAATAGCTGCTCAAAACTGCACTTGACTATACAGTATGCAGGTATAGAAGGAAACTTTATAATTTATGTGCTGAACTGATATATTCTTGTAACGCTGTTTTGTAATAATGTTATATGTTAAAAGTGCTTTCTGTCATTATGGCTTGGTCAAGTCTGTTTTCTGTCTTCTGCCATGTTTTTATTTGTGTATTTGACCCACCCCACCCCATCCTTACCCCTTTCCTGCCCTTGCACACCTGTTCCTCATATATTGCTACTTTCCCTCCCTATTTATTCCTGTTGTGTTGTGTGAGCTTTTGTCGAGTCCTCGTCATTTAACCTTTGGGTCTACTTGGTGTTTTCTGGTTTGTATTTTAGTTGCTCAGTCTTTCCCCTAGTGTTTTCCTATGTCTGTTGTTTTTGTTGTTTATTTAATAAAACCCCTGTATTTCTTCTATCTCTGCATTTAGGTCTGGATTTTGTCTCTGCGTGAGGCACCAGTCACCTGTCTTTGTTCTATGTAGCACCGTGGTCCTGGAGAAACGTTGGATCATTGCACTATGTACTGCGTCAGAAATGACAATAAAAGCTTCTTGGCTTGACTTGACCTGACATTTTCCAAATAAAACTGTGCAGTAGCATATACTCTAAAGTTGGGTTAAATTTGAACTAACATGTCCATGTTCAACATCGGATGTCTTTGTCATTGTTAATGACTCATATCAAAGCAGACACTTAGACTTTTAAAGGTTTGTAGCTTTCTCTAAGTATTTCTGTTTTTACTTAGCCTAAAAGGGTCAAAATATTCAAAGAACTGTTTAAAAAAAAAAAAAAAAGATAAAACAAAACTTTTTTTCATACAAATGCCTACTGCTTAACTTGAAGCCAATATCTGCAACCATTTAAATTCTGTGTAAGGTTATTCCAACTTCTCACACTAAAAGCCAACAAAGTTCTGACTAATTATATATCAGACTATATCAGACTTACGGTGATAAAATAATTCATATATCTAAAATATTTGAAAACGTCAAAGTCGATTTTCATCCCAGCGGTGCAATGGAACACCAGCGTCCTGGTAAAAAGGGCTGTCAAAGCAAAAGTCAAAGCTCATAACAGCACAAAATCTCACCGGGTTATTAAACCGATCATACACCATGGTAACTGTTTTGTATTTACTAAACAGAACAAAACCTCAAACCCACAGCCCTGCCTGTTGCAAAACAGGCTGATTTATGACTGCAGCATTTGCTAGCACTTCTTTTTAAGAAGCAGAGTTAAATGTCTGTGTTCTTTGAATCAAAGTCTAAATTGAAGGCAACAGCCGAGATCTTAACTACATCGCCTGACTTTGATAAGCTGCAGTGCGACACACAAACACAGTCGTCTCATTAGATGCAGTAAGCAAAGAGTGCCTACTTTTGTGCCTACTCTAGCACACAGTGATTCTTAACAGCTTTGAAAATGTGTAACAAAGGATCCCATGTGAGCTGTTTCTCTCTTTGTATGGCAATTAAATGTGATGTGCTGTCCTGCAAGGACGCATAGCTCACCTAACCTTCTGTGTGTTGTGCACATTTTAAATGGACAGCATAATAAAAATAAATAAATAAAACTCTTGTATATATTAATAGCTAAATAACAAGGATTGATAAAGTCACAAGTCATTTATAGTATCCACTATGTGCACTCTTAAAATGAACATAATGCAATCCAACTCTCTATTAGCATTATAGTAAATAGAACTTTTAGACGTGTTTAGCTTTCTCCTAGAGGCAATAAATCCATCCATCCATCCATCCATTCATGTTTTTTCTCTAGTGTTTATCCCACACAGGGTCACAGAAGCCTGGAGTCTACACCCAGGGGACTCTGAGCACAAGGCCGGAGAGGTTACCAACCCATCACAGGATACAGAAACACAAACACACACACACAAACATACACTATGAAATGAGAACCTGTCTACAATGCATGTCTTGACTGAGGGAGGAAACAAGAGTACCTGAAGGAAACCCCTGAAGCAGAGGGAAACATGCAAACTGCAAAGACAGAGAAAAGAGGTGCCATCAAACCTTAACCATGCAGGTGTGAGGCAAACATACGAATCTCTATGCCACCGTAGCACAAGAATTAAACTATATATTTGTATAAAGGAATCTGCATGTATGAGGCACCTTATAGTTTTAGTTGGCTGTCACAATACACTAGTTACTGCTGTGACTACAGATCAACTAGTCAATAGTAGATAGTGACAAAAGAAAGGCAGATAGTAAAGAAAATAAACCACATGCACATTAAAGTACTCAAAGGCAACTCTACATTCAACTGCATGAAGCTACACTCGGAAAAAAAAAATTATATATATTTTTTAAGCTTTATTTTAAATCTATTAAAGATAGGAATCAGAAATTTTAACAGATCCATTCTGGCAATTTTCCTTCTTTAGAGAACATTTTTGTAGAACGGTAATTCAATATAATTCCATGTTGACTGGCTCAAGGCGCATATAGAACACAAGCCAAACAGTGAACCTGGTTCATTTAGATAAGCTGTATTTAATTTTACATTTTTAACCCATTATTTGAGTCAGGTCAGCCATCTCCAAGAAACAGACATCACCAGGGAAAAGGCTGATCCTCTAAAACAAGCAAATCACACACCACAAATAATCAAATCATACTGCACTATGTAAAGATTAAGCTGTGCTTTTCATGACAATTCTGCTTGATCAGAAATGTGTTTTTCATTTTCCAACACAAATTTATCAGCCCCAACATATACAGTAGGCACACTGCACTACAGCTAGAGCCAGTAGGCTTTCATACTTAATGCCTAATAAAATCTCTACGGATTTCGTTTTGTATAGTTGCTAAACAGTGGATGCACAGGCTGCAAAGACTTTTTTTTTTGAACAGCACACAGTTCTACACAGTTCTACACTGCCAACCTATTGATGTAAATAGTCCATTTAAAAACGCATAAAAGCGAGTAGTAGCGAGTGTACGGAGCGATAAAGCCCGACGACTCATACACCACCGCCACTTAGAAGAAGGACGACGGTCCGTGAATCGCCAGAGAACTCAAAACAGGAGGCTATAACATCACATAAAGCAGATAACACCACAACTCCATAAGAACCAGGGGAAATGAGCATGAACAATGCGCTGGGCTTAGAGACATAATGTTTTGTGGAACAGTTCCTAATCTCATTGTGTCTTCATTTGTATATCTATATAGTCTGAAGCACTGTATGCATGGATGCTTATCTAAACACCTACAGCCATCTAAAAAACAACCTTGATTATTATTCCACTGGGTTAATCCTCGTGGCCTTTAAACAAAAGCTGGAGTGTCCACTG
This sequence comes from Tachysurus vachellii, assembly GCF_030014155.1. Classification (NCBI taxonomy): domain Eukaryota; kingdom Metazoa; phylum Chordata; class Actinopteri; order Siluriformes; family Bagridae; genus Tachysurus; species Tachysurus vachellii. Next base: position 8,779,067 of record NC_083467.1, on the reverse strand, counting down.
GGAGCTTACTGAATTCTTTCTTTCGATGCTTAATGTCCTCGCAGGTAAAAGAGGTGGTGCTGAAGCAAAGATGTTCAAAGAAATCTGTTCACTTTGTTCCACAGGGTCACTATCCTCTCACATTCATGTCAGAGAGAAAGAATAGAGGCGTGAGATACAAAGTAGGTCATTCGACTGGGACCATTTGGGTTTGATTGATTACGAACTGATGCTACAATACTCGTGTGGTGAATTTGCTTCCAATGCATTCACAGTTTTATTAAGGCACAAAGTATAAATGAACTTTAGTGAATATAATGGCATTATGCCATACTCTGCAAATGTTCTAGTATTTCTTATTATATTACCTTAAACTACATGGAAGATTATAAAGCCTATCTTGTTATATTTTATTTTATGCTAGAAATAAATGTAGAAATAAGTGGTTTGATTATTTTCGAAATTATTTTGTAAATTAAAAATATATTAAAAATGTATAAAACAAACCCTGAGGTAGTTCGGATAAGTGGTAGAAAATGAATGAATGAATGAATGAATAAAAAAGAATGTCTAAAATAGTGTTAATTATAATATTAGACTTGGTTCATTGTAATCATATAACAGTTAATACTTAAAAAAAAAACACACACAAACTGGAGGCTGTTTGCAGTTACACTAGTTCACTTGGCTGACTCTTGTATCCAATGGACAGTTACGACAGGACACAACTGAGCAGTTTACAGGTCCCTAGAAGGTTAGGATTAGGATTCAATGCTCTCACTACCATGGCCTGGGTTCGATTCTCTGATTCCCAGGGAACTGACCCCAGCGACATGGGTTGTACAAGCCTGGATTAATTATAAGGCTTCCAGCAGGAATGACAACTGGTGTAAAAACCTGCACCAAATCAAATATACAGATCAATGATCCGCAGTGTCAACCCCTAATGGGAGCAGCTGAGGGAAACCAAACAACCAGGATGTTTATGATTAAGGGCTTTTCTCAAAAACCCAACAGTGGTAGAGTTTGGTAGAGTTGGGAATTGGGAGTTGAGAACTCACAACTTTCTGATCTCTGGCACAAAGGCTTAAACGCTTCCTACTTTCTAAAAATGATAATGTTTTGGATTTTGTTGTATATAGTTGCTAAACAATGGATGCACAGGCTGCAAAAAACTGCCTAAACAGGCTGAACAGCACAGTTCTACACAGTGGGGGCACGGTGGCTTAGTGGTTAGCACGTTCGCCTCACACATCCAGGGTTGGGGGTTCGCCTCCACCTTGTGTGTGTGGAGTTTGCATGTTCTCCCCGTGCCTCTGGGGTTTCCACCGGGGTACTCTGGTTTCCTCCCTAGTCCAAAGACATGCATGGTAAGTTGATTGGCATCTCTGGAAAATTGTCCGTAGTGTGTGATTGCGTGCGTGAATGAGTGTGTGTGTGTGTGTGTGTGTGTGTGTGTGTGTGCCCTGCAATGGGTTGGCACTCCGCCCAGGGTGTATCCTGCCTTGATGCCCAATGACGCCTGAGATAGTTCGGATAAGCGGTAGAAAATGAGTGAGTGAGTGAGTGAGTTCTACACAGTTCTACACTGCCAACCTATTGATGTAAATAGTCAATTTAAAAACGCATAAAAGCGAGTAGTAGCGAGTGTACGGAGCGATAAAGCCCGACGACTCATACACCACTTTAAAACTGGTTTCACACAAAAGAAATGTTTTTAGGATGTTCGCTTCTACCTGAAAAATAAAACCGGGCCTTTAAATGTTCTTATGCTATTTAATGATAATTTAGCTTCTTTCTAGAAATACGTGCTTAAAATATGCAAAATTATCTGACAGTCGAGCAGATTATTTCAAAACTCAAGAAACACAATGTCTAAAATAGACTTAATAATCTTAGATTTTGTTTGCTGTAATCAATTTCATACTTTCTTACTACATTTCATATATTTTTATTAGAAAATTGTTTTTAATGTAAATCTAAAATAAAACTGTGCAATATCTCATACACAAAAAAACTAAAATCTAAAAAACTGCTTGTTTTCAAATTTTATTTAAAATGCCTATATTTAAGTGCACAGTATTTAAATCTCCCAGGTAATTCACATCTTCAGAAAAAGTGGAAATTAAAAAGCTGAATTCGTGTTTGACATGATGGCACTGCTTCGAGCATTTACTGGGTAAATGGGCACCTAATGGATGTTGAGATCAAATGATAGCCGCATTCTTTGAGAAATGAGGGACAATACCAGTGAACACTCTGGACTTGAGAGTGCAGGCCATTACATGACTCATTCACGCAGGAAAGAAATAAGTGAGATTGGTGGGGTACAGGAGCACATTTTAAAGTTGATTACTGAGCCTTTTTTTCATGCTAAGATTGTTGTTGTGTAAGACTTCATGGTGCAAGATGTTTCAATTGCAGCAGGTTCTGGGTATTTATGGCTCTGTACTGCTGTTTTAAAGAGGATTAATGTTTCAGTGAGTGAGTGAGTGGGTGAAAGACAGACAGACAGAGTGAGCGAGAGAGAGACAGACAGACCGACAAACAGATAGAGAGAGAGAGAGAGAGAGAGAGAGAGAGACAG